>NW_027657179.1:0-37948 GCF_964235325.1 Thermobia domestica | reverse complement strand
GAGAGATACAGTCACATATGCAAGGTTATAATTCAGGAGCATAGAAGCAAATCCTGCTAAATCCATTTTTCAATTTTGTCAGGAAGCGAAAAAAATTGATGCCCTTACGTTTCAAAACAATTTTTTATTTAGTGGTAGATTTCACATATCTAAATTATGTTAAGTAGTGTCTCAAACTTTCTCAGCCCATCATATAATAGAAATTCGAGAAATGAAAGTTTTTAATTTCACTATTCCATATATGCTAAAGGAGACGGATGTTTAATAAAAATGAATGATTGTGAAATTATAATTTTGTACTCGCCTTCGGGAATCGAACCCTTGACCACATTAAAATAACTGGATGAAGGACGGCGAATTTCCTACACTGCAAAAACTACAAAAAAAAACCTATTTTTAGACACAGTAGAACACTGTACACATTACCGACACTCTTTGAACCATCAGATGACATATATTCAACCCTTGTAGATAGTATGTTGTAAAAGTATGTCCCAGATGTATGTACAAAATGTGCAAAATTTATGTCATCACTTCGTTTTCAAACTGTTTGCAGAGAAGGAGTGTTTTAAATATGTCATACTTGATATACTGCTTTCGAAGAATGAACGCTTTCGGACACGCCAAGCACACTTCACAAATACACACTTGACCGATTTCTGCCTCAATATCCGTACTAAATGTATTTAAATTTTGTTTTACTTTTTACAGTGTAAGCATGGCACTAAAACTCTTCTAGATGGATGCTATGTCGTGACAGCTATGTCCAAGAGTGTCTGTTTGATTACAATTGTGACATATATTAGTAGATGTGATTCCTAAATTAAATAACCTATCAGACAGCATACAGTAAGGATCGGGACTGCTACGCAAATAAGATTTTCCATAGATTACAATTCTATTCTATTCTATTCTATTACAATTCTATTTACTTCTGACTCCTATACCTTTTCATCATATTTCGTATTTTTACTAATCTAAGTTAGTACTTTACGAATATATATAGCACGACTAGATCCCCGATTGTTGGGTGAGACCATTTACTTGTGAGACCTTGTAGTACTTCAGACGCTGAATTTTCTCGTCTACCATGCACCTTAAACATTGTTTTTTCGACTCATTCCTAATATAAGTAAGATAATATTTCTAATTTTCGTTGACATTCTTGAAATGTGACAAGAACATGGTTCATCAAGTAGCATTCTTCGTGGGTGAGTGGTTAACGTTGTGCCTTCATAACCCAAAAGTTCGAAACCTAACTCTGAAGGCTGTGAATTTTTCAATTCCTCATTTTTCTAATGATAAGATCTTTCTCCCCCAGCTCAATTATCTGTTGATTCAAAAAGAGTTCTCCACCTGAATTCGTCAACTGCTGGCACTATACTAGCTGGTTCAACTGAAACTTTGATTCTTATGCTTCACAAAATTACAATTTTCCTCAGAATAAGAATTTTCGATCATTTGTTTCTCCAATTGTAGCCCTACATATGTGAATGTACCCCACTCTGTCCCCGTATTTGAATCTCTCTTTCATATCTTATGTCTCTCAATGTCATCCGTTACGAACTCACATGACCTGGGATCAAATCTCCGACTTTTAAAACCAGATGTAAGCGCTCTATCAACGAACCATCGTGACTCCTTATAGTTTCTCTGTTATTAGAATGCGGATGAACACTTCAAACACGTTACATAGACACAATAAGAATGCATTTCCAGTTTTCATGCCTTGAAACTATTGCCCTTATTGAAATATGCGAGAACATGGTTCATCCAATAGCATTCTCCTGGGTTGAGTGATTAACGTCGTGCCTACATACCGAAGAAAGCTATGGATTTTTAAATTCCTAGTTCTCCGAATGTCAAAATCTTTCTCACACTACATAATCATTTGATACTAAAAGAAGAATTCTCCAAAATTTGTATGTTGAGAAGAATGAAACGTTTAGCTAATTGGAACTGAAACCAATATAGAACATTAAAAATGATAGGAGAGAAACAATTGAAAAGATGTTTAGCACATTGTTGGAGAAAAAAAAACTGTACTTTGAGTGACATAGTAGAAAAAGTGATAGAAAGATATCATGGGATATAAAGAAAAATAAAATTAATAGGAAGTATTTTCTTTCTCTTTTCTGTTATTTTATCTAGAAAGTTACAAATTTACAACTTACGGTTTGAAGTCTATTAGTTTCACAATGTAAAACGAAACTCTTTTCTTTCATTTTTCTAGAAAGTTACAAATATACTACTTACGGTTTAGAGTCTACTAAAGTTTCACAATGTGAAACGAAACTCTTTTCTTTCATCTTCTTCTAGCCTCCTGAGACCCTGTGCATTGCATACAATACGTTTATCGAACGCCCGTCATGGCTACGAATGTTTAAGAACATGCCCGAATCCCGGTTATTGTATTCGGGAAGTGTCGAAATTACTACAGAAAAGGCAGCTGGTTTTTGTTTTTACCTACAGGTGGCTCTATTGTCTGCTGAAGGCGGGAAGAAGACAGTTGCGGTTATGGACGCATCTGATCCAGGTACATTGATTGAATAATTTCTCAGCAAATAAAACATGGCGAAGTAAATTTCAAGTTTAATGACTTGCATATTATATGCGTATATTACGAGGGAAAATATACAATTTTCCTTCTGTATTGTATGCAATAAATAGCAATTTGAAACCCAAAGTACAGCATAAAATTCGACCCATAAGCGGTCAATAGGAAAGGAGCATGACAAAATGGTTTTTAAATATGTACTATTGGGTCTATTATTACCTAATATACAAAATGTCATCAAAAGTTCTTGACAAATAAATGCTCGGGTCTCAGGAGGCTAGAAACATACAAATTTACTACTTACGGTCTAAAGTTTCACAATGTGAAACGAAACTCTTTTCTTTCATCTTCTTCTAGAAACATACAAATTTACTACTTACGGTTTAAAGTCTATCACAGTTTCACAATGTACAACAAAACTCTTTTCTTTCATCTTTTTCTAGAAACATACAAATTTACTACTTACGGTTTAAAGTCTATCACAGTTTCATAATATAAAACGAAACTCTATTCTTTCATTTTTCTTCTAGAAAGATACAAAGATACTTACGGTTTAAAGTCTATCCAAGTTTCACAATGTAGAACGAAATTATTTTCTTTCAGTTTTTTTAGAAAGATACAAATTTACCACTTGCAGTTTAAAATCTGCCACAGTTTTACAATGTAAAACGAAACTCCTTTCCTTCATTTTTCTTCTAGAAAGATACAAATTTACTACTTACGGTTTAAAGTCTATCACAGTTTCACAATGTACAACAAAACTCTTTTCTTTCATCTTTTTCTAGAAACATACAAATTTACTACTTACGGTTTAAAGTCTATCACAGTTTCATAATATAAAACGAAACTCTATTCTTTCATTTTTCTTCTAGAAAGATATAAATTTACTACTTACGTTTTAAAGTCTATCATAGTTTCAGAATGTAAAACGAAACTCTTTTCTTCAGTTTTCTTTTAGAAAGATACTAATTTACTACTTGCAGTTTAAAGTCTATCACAGTTTTACAATATAAAACGAAACTCTATTCTTTCATTTTTCTTCTAGAAAGATACAAAGATACTTACGGTTTAAAGTCTATCCAAGTTTCACAATGTAGAACGAAATTATTTTCTTTCAGTTTTTTTAGAAAGATACAAATTTACCACTTGCAGTTTAAAATCTGCCACAGTTTTACAATGTAAAACGAAACTCCTTTCCTTCATTTTTCTTCTAGAAAGATACAAATTTACTACTTACGGTTTAAAGTCTATCACAGTTTCACAATGTACAACAAAACTCTTTTCTTTCATCTTTTTCTAGAAACATACAAATTTACTACTTACGGTTTAAAGTCTATCACAGTTTCATAATATAAAACGAAACTCTATTCTTTCATTTTTCTTCTAGAAAGATATAAATTTACTACTTACGTTTTAAAGTCTATCATAGTTTCAGAATGTAAAACGAAACTCTTTTCTTCAGTTTTCTTTTAGAAAGATACTAATTTACTACTTGCAGTTTAAAGTCTATCACAGTTTTACAATATAAAACGAAACTCTTTTTCTTTCATTTCTCTTCTAGAAAGATACAAATTTACTAGTTGCAGTTTAAAATCTACCACAGTTTTACAATGTAAAACGAAACTCTTTTCTTTCACTTTTACTTTCTTTTTAAAAAGAATACTCTTGGATCAAAGTTTCTTTCACTTAAAATACAAACTTTAATTCCAAATTGTTACCTTTTAAATAATCTTTTTCCGCTCAAAGATCTTTCTGTAAGAGAAATACTTTATTGTTCATTATTCCTGTCACTAGAAACTAAGCGTTAATTTCAAAATTATTTCTCTAAAAGAACTCACTGAATTCAAACTTTTCTTTGTTTAAAAATGACTATTTCCATACGTTTTTTCCCTTAAAACAACGCAATTCGATCAAAGTTTTGATATAAGTGATAACGCGTCACGTGTACCAGATTCGTTAAAATAAAACGAAGTTATCGATCGTTTTTTGTGATATTTTTTCGGTCAGTATATTTACTGTTCTGCACATTGTAGACGACCTTAATCGTTATAGACACCGTGGACAACCTTATTCACTTCTAGCGCTCTCTCCTGGATATATGGTTTGACTCGATACTTTCAGAGTAACTGTATTTCAAATGCACAATTTCGGTAAATCAGGTAGTGTGAATATACTACGCAATTAGGTAAGTAGCCACATCTACACATATGAAACATTAATTTTTATTCAAATTTGGACACATTTCGTAGCTTTTGCCACTATCTTGTTTCATATATTTCATTGCAGAGTTGGAACAATTCTTTATTGTCCTTATTTTTCATATTCTTAATGTATTCAATTGATATATTATCTATCTCTGTTGTCTTTCCATTCCCAATCTAGATATCGCTTTTCCAAATCTCTCGAAGACATATCTTCCACTAAAGCAATTTAGTTAGCGGTTAGCGTTCGTGCTTCGTACTCGTAAGATCCTCAGTCTAAATCCGGCTATCATGGTTGAAATATTTCCCCAATTTCTGATTCAGTGGCACCAAATGAATGTTGAAACAGTACGTTTATATATATATATATATATATATATATATAAAGGTACTGTCTGTTTAATATGCACACTTCATTTGCTATTGTTGCTGATTGTCAATAATTCCAGTCAAAATTGTTTTTATAAACTGGAAAATTCTTAAATAAAGATTTTCTTTCCGAACGAAGTTTCTCATGCAGATCTCCTTTTTGAGCAACATGAACGAAAATTTAACCGTCATTTGGCGGGAGAAATTTACGAAAACAATTGTTCTGGAAGTTAGGTAAAAGAAAACGTAATGTTTCCAAATCAATAACCAACATTCTTTTGTAACTTTTTTTTTGGTGAAAGGAGAAAAAAGAATAAAATGAGACTAATAAGGGAAAAACGAGATAAGGAAATCAAATTGTAGTCCGAGAGAACGAGAATAGAATGAAAATCAAATTTCCTCGAGTAGGTTTTTTCTTTCTTTCTTATTTCTCTTATCCCATTCCATCTCCTTCTCTTCGTCTTTTTGCAGTTTGCCTTTCTTTGGTTATACTTCTCTATCTTTCTTTCTTGGTAATCTTCGTGTGGAGAAGATTTAGTTTCACAACATAACATCGCCACACTTCATAAGGCAAATAAGAATCATCTGGTTAGAGGTAAGGTTAGGTACATGAAATTTAACTAGCTAGCCCATTTGTTCACTTGAGGAATCCGTGGATTTAACACTGTAGAAACAACTAAAGTCATAAAACCAATCGTACACTGTACCTTATCTTGTTCCCCCTATCTTTTTTTTAAAGTTTACCTGAAAGTCATTTTCCGATATGTAATACTTGCAGAAGTGTTCGTTCTTCACACGGGAAGAATAAGATGTAATAAATATTAAAAATGGAAGCTTAAATGTTATAGAATGACCTTTTTCATCCTTATGAACAGAAGTTTTGAAAATGTTGAATCAATTTTCCTTTATTTTTAATTAAGAATCTGTATACCGAATTTCACATCTCTAACTTAAGCAAATTATCACATTCGACTTTTTATGAATTAATGAATAGAAATTTGAGTAGTGTACTATAGAAATTGATTTTCCCCCCTTCGATGTTGAAATTTCGAAAACAGTGAAACACATGTTGCTTCATTTTTAATTTAGAGTCTATCTACTCATCTCCAACTTAAGCAAGTTCTCATATCGAAAACTTTAGAAATAATAATAACGATCATCTTAAGTATTCTGCCGGTAATGGCAGGTAGCTAGCTGAAACGGAAAAGCTTTCATGAACCACGGTTATCAAGTAGCCTTGTTGTGTTCATGTAAGATTTTTCTGTTATGATATCGTCTGTCAAGTTAAGCCACCTTGGACCCCTCGCTCTTTTTCCTACTACCGTACCATCTAGCACATCCTTCATGGCACATCCTACAGTTCCTTCTCAGCCAGTGTACCAACCAGTTTCTCTTCCTCTTTTACTTACAAATAAAATTGTTTCTTTCTCTTCTACTATTTCTAGCACACTCTTATTCGTTTCTGTTCGATCTAGTTAATTATCTTCATTCTTGTCCACACCCACATTTCAAAATCTTCTTGTCTTTCTTCATTGCTTTTGTATAATGTTCATATTAATGCACCATAAATGCATTATTCCATACGAAATGCTTAATGAATCTTTGTTAATCCTTTATTACGTACTCAGAGAATATACTTTTCTTTCTCTTAAACATTTCTTTCGCCATTCCTATTTCTACTTCTATTTCACGTTTACACTTGATTTAATTAATAATAATACTACACAGGTATCGAAAACTATTCGCCTGTTCCATTTTCTTTCTTCCCTCTTTTATATTTGACACCGACAGCATCTTTCCATCACCATGCTTATGGTCTCTTTTACATTTATTTTCATCCGATATTATTCACAACACTTCATGAAGTCTTCTAACAATTTATTCATTTTCTTTTCAGATTCCGCCACAAGCAACATCTCATCCTGAAAACCGTATACACCTAATCATTCCATGACCTACCAAAATACTGTCTTCATTGTATAATCTTTTCTTCACTATCTCTTCTAGATATATATTAAATAGAGTCGGTAAATGACATCTTTATCAAGCTCCTCTTCCAACTGGATTTTGCTCTTTTATTTTTCCTATATGCTAACACTTAGTTGTTTGTTCATTTGTAAGTTTCTTATGAATCCTCGATCTTTCCATTCCAGCTCATCATTCTTTAGAACTCCCATCAATAATTGACAGTTCACCGGATCAAAAGCCTTCTCTGGATTAACAAATACAAACTATATCCATTTTCCCTTTGCTATAAACCTGTCACCAGCTATCATTAATAAGTCGTTTGCATTTCTTGTGCCTTACCTCTCCTAAACCCGAACTGTTCCTTCTCAATTTATTCATTTGATCTTCCACAGAACTTTCTGTTCAGTATTCAAAGCATATTTCTTGCTGCAACTGATATAAGACTCATAGTCCTGTGGTCCTTCATCTTTCTGATTCGATGTCTCGGCCAACAGTATCTTGATTGTCTTCAGAAAAGCTTTATGCCGCCCCCTTGTTTCATATATTTCATTGCAGAGTTGGAACAATTCTTTCTTCTCCTTATTTGCATATTCTTAATGAATTCAATTGACACATTATCTATACCTGCTGTCTTTCCATTCCCAATCTAGATACGGCTTTTCCAAACTCATCCCAAGGAATATTAAATCCTTATCGTCTTCCTATACCTCATTTTCTAATTCAACATCTGAGCCATGCAGTCTATCCCTATTCGCATACAATTCCTAAACATTTTCCTATCTTTCTAATACTTCACACCTCTCTTTGACTACCTTCCCAATTTTATTTTCAACTGTGATCGTAATACCCCCTTATTTCCTCCGAAATTCCATTAATTTTACCTTCTTGTACATTTCCTCATATTTCCAACTCTTTTTAATTCTTGTTTGTCTTTACATTTTCTATTATGGAATTCTTTCCTTGGTTTGTCTGTTTCCTTTCATAACTCGTTGTCCAACTTTCTGTACATTTTTCCTGCCCTTTTCTGTATTAACCTGTTTCCGCTCCCTCTATTCCCGCATTCTTTGCACCACCTGTTCTATAACTCATGGTTTCTTAGCCGTTTTGTGTTAACATTAACCTAATACTTCCTCTGTAACCTGCTGTATTGAAAATTTAATATGCTTTTACCGTCTGTTACTACATACACTTATTCTTTTCTCGCTTGAGTTTTAAAACATCATAGTGTCTCATTTTTCACCTTTTCACTATTCGATTTCTAGTTGCCAACCTTTCTTCAGGCTATATTTTTCAGTTGAATGTCTACTTCAGCTAGCATAAGGTTATGATAAGAGAAAATGTCGGCCCTGGAAAAGTCTTTGCGTTCTTCAAGCTATGCCTACACCAGTTCAGAATTATAACGTAGTCCATTTAATCATCTACGGAGGATTTCTATGTATACCTGTTCGTTTTGTGCTTATCGTACCAAGTGTTACAAATTACTAGTGAAGTCTGTCTACAGAAATTGACCAGTCTCTCTCCCTTTTCATTTATTTTGTCTAAACCTTGTTCCTCTCCTTGCTCTGTCTAAACCTCCCCCCTCCAACAACTGCATTGAAATCTTTGATTACAATTGAACATGCATCTCTTTTCTCCCTAGTCTATATTTTTTCTATTTTTTCCCATAATTTCCATTTGTATGTGAAGTAGTTAGTACGTATGTCTGTACCATTACTAAATTCTTCTTTTTCTTTAAACCTTAACATAATAAATCTGTCATCAACAAATTTTAGTTTTAATATTCTTATTCTTTTAAATGCTTAAGAATAATTATTTTCATACCATTACGACCATCCTTTTCATTAAGTGAGTAAAATTTTCTATATCCTTCGCTTCTCAAATGCCCGTTACCTTTGCATCTAGCTTCACAAACTCCTACCAAGTCTAGATTATTTTGCTGCATGTTTCTTCAAGACTGTCTCATTTTCATCCCTGTAACATGGTACGTACGTTACATGTCCTTATACTAAACGCTTTGCTCTAGCTTGTCTTACTTCCTAAAGTCATCTTCCACACACCGTTACGCTTTCGTTCAATAGTTCTTCCCAAAACATCCCTTTTAAGGAAACATATACAAACACTAAAACACGTCTTTAATTATTTTGAATGAAAAGTCAAAATGCACACTTTCATGTTGCTAACCATAAAGAAGTTTGAGATATGGCCATATTATTTTAACAATTCCAACCCGACTCTTTTCATTTTTATTATCCTCGCCTTTTTTGTTCCCTTCCTTATAAAAAGCGCTGAAACACAGCTTTGATTGTTTTAAATGAAAAATTCTGAATACCAAATTCTATCTAACTTTAAAGAATTTTTTGAGATACAACTATTCAATTATAACAATTGTAACTGTATCTTTTTCCTTACTGTTTTTTTTTTCTTTTTTTGTAGAGCAAGTATCATAAAACAGTGAGGCACAGGTTTAATTATTTTAAGTGAGAAGTCCAGATACCGAATTTAGTGTCTCTAATCTTAAGAGATTCCGACATATGGACGAATTATTATTATTCTAATTGTACGTATCAATTCTTCCTTCTCATCCCTTTTCTTCCCTCTATGTCAAATACGAAAAAAAAAGCACTAATTATTTTAAATGATAAGTTCATATACCAAATTTCATGTCTCTAACCTTGAGAAATTTCGAGATATGGCCATTTTAAGATAATAATTACGACCCCTCTTTCCTCCTCCTGTGAAATTTCCAAAAAATCATTCCTTAGCGGGACCTTACATCACAAGTTCTATGTCCTCAACAAATTTCAAGATTCTAGCTTAAGCAGTTTAGCCTGGGCGTTGATCGATCAGTCAGTCAAAACTTCTTACATTCATCGTGACTTCCTATAAATTTATTTATTATTAATATCCGGCGGATATTTAGGCACTTCAAACAGGAAACAGAGACACAATAAAAGCCAGTAGAGCAGTTGCTTTCGTTCTGAAAATTTTGATGTCGAAGATGCTCTTCGCAGTGGGCGACTAATCTAAGAAAAAGTGGATAGTATTCTGAGAAAAATTTAGGAAGATCGTCATGTAAACAGTAATGGCGTCATCAATGACAAACATCAATCACCCGAGTTAAATCACTGGGCCTTATGCAGAATCGTTTTGACATATGATTAGCGTAATACTAAAAGCCTGACTACTGCAGGAAACGTATGTTAGTCGAACTATTTAGTATTGCACTAATCACGCGTCAGAACGACTCTGCATAAGGCCCTTGGAGCTAACGTAAGTGATCACAGAGTAAACTGAATATACTGTAGTAAAAGATTCTTATACCTTGGTTTATGCAACCCACATTACTTTTGTCAATTTCTGGTTACAGCATGTTTTAGGATACGATTTTTCAGGTATTGTTTGATTTTCTTAAAATTAATGAATTAATTACACTTATTATTATTTTCAAATATTATATATATATATATATATATATATATATATATATATATATATATATATATATATATAAACCTTCCTTCGGAATAGCTTATCCGATTAGTGAAAACTGTATCGAAATGTGACCAATGATTCTCGACATAACCCTGTACAGAGATACATACAAACATACGCAGATACAGGTAAAATTGAGATTCTCCTTTTTCTGGTTGGATAAAAAGGGCAAATCTTCGGGAAAAATATCCTATCAAAACATAAAGAACTAAGTTATATACAGTGTGTTTCAAAACAACACCGACACAGCTTGGGAGGTGATTTCTGACCACAAGATAAGACAAAAAGTAAATAGTTGAGTTGATTTTGAGTTTAACGTTCCGTTCAGCAGCGAGGCTATATGAGACGTGGACCTACTGATTAACGTGGAATCCAAACCACATGAGCTCCCGCCGGGAATACAAAATGTAAAGACCAACCTTGGTGCACAAATGCTTCCTTTCGGAGTTTAGGCTGCCGAAAACATGGAAAAAATGAAGTTTAAAGGTCCATAGCTACAAAACTATTTGACCTACGTAGTCGGGTCAAGACTTCGCTTAGGAACTAATGTGTACGCTATCCTAAAATACATGTTTCAGAATTCTAAGGTACTCTCGCAAATATTTTTGTACAGGCAGTTGGGTTACGGGCATATAATTTGAAGTACTATAACTACCTATATAAAAATTGTTGAGGAAGTACCTCATGATTCTAAAAAGTTGGATATTTGGATAGAGCACAAGCTAGTTACTAAATAAACTCTTGACCCGACTAGGGTAGGTCCCATATTATTGTAGCTATGGACCTTTAAAGTTCATTCTTTAATGTTTTCGGTACCCTATAACTCCGAAAGGAAGCATTTGTGCACCCAGGTTGGTCTATACTTTTCGTCTTATCTTGGTGTCTGGAATCACCTCTCTAACGTTGTCGGTGTTGTTTTGAAACACCCTCTATATATAACAAACCATAACTCTGTCAATTCCTGGACCAGGAGATATGCATGTTCTTTGCTGAACTTGGGCTTCAAGGTCATTGGAATTTTCACAAATCAGCTTAAAAAATCTGAAAATTATGCATTCAAAATTAAACTCCATTGTTGAGGACACTTTATTTTGCAACGTTTCTCGTCCTTCATGCAGATCGAGACTGAACTTGGACTTAAATGGTATCAGTGTTGTTATTATTCTCTTCAACGGCTTCAAAAACTATGGATTTGACACTAATATACTTCTTCCCACTCCTTTCGGTGCTAGAATTGTCTTACCCACTTAGTACTTTTGTCCAGATTCTAAGTCATTTCATTTCATATTCACTAAACTAATAAATATTCATTTCATGTATAAGATAAACAATCTCTTCATCTTTGGGTCCCTCCCCTTACCTCTTAGGACAAGCATAAAAAATAAATAGCTTACAGTCGTCACTTCTATACTATGGTCTTCGATGCAATTACTTAGAAGTATACAAAGCAAACGGTGTCGACTTGTATACCAGACAAACGAGCAAGTAAACATTCATTTCAATATCTGAGATTACAGTGGTGTCTGATATTTCCGTTCAGACATAATTTAGTCTATATTTTTGAAATGATTGATTGTACAAAAAAAATCTGAGGAACCTTTTGTGTAAACATTTTTACACTACAAATTTTCTCATAACTTTTTTTCCTCGAAAAATTGATAATTTTCGATATAATTAAAAAAATAAAATTCCTTCCCTTTTTTTTTTATCCCATTCACCGAATTAAAGCATTACTCAAATTAAGGGTACTTTTCAGAATGTGTGGAGAACATCAAAATAAAGATCTCCACAATCATTTAGTTTGTTGGGAATTTTTCAAAGATAAAATTTAGTTTTAATGGATTACAGAAGTATACGCAGCTTCCGAATTAAATATATATAGACAGGTATATGCGATATTTCCTTATATTACTCAGGAATGAGGACCTAGAACAGAGAACTTTGAACTATTGGTAGTCAAACTATATGAAAGAGATGTGTGTTATGTGTTTGCCTGAAAATAACTCGGAAGTACAGTTCTGAGAGTAGTGTCTCGAGCCTGAGATCGCTATGTGTAAGTTTATACACATATCTGAGAACACTGATTTTATGGTAGGTGTAAATTAGTTCAATACTTCTTGTTTATATTTCACGTGTGTATATTCTGAAATATTTCGAACAACACCCTATATTCAACACAAACACAAACTGGCTACTATTATTTCTACACAGTAAAAAATTATTGTGTTAATTCAACTCAATTTTACACAGGGCAGTGGTTCCAGCGTGACGGTGTTAGTTCAACACAGACCCCGCGGAGTTGACGTTTAAGACAGGGGATGTGTTACGTTTTTAACACACAACCGGTGTTGAGCGGTGTTAAATTTGGATCTGTGTTAGTAATTTCGGTATTGATTCAACACCATGTCAGAGTCGGTAGTGTAGGGAAAAGTGTTGAGTATTACTTCTGGCAGTGTTACACCAACACGAAGAAAGTAACACAGAGTGTAGTGTGTTAATTTTTTTGTGTTAATATTACACCAAGTCAAGTATCAATATAACACAGCTCCTGTGTTATTTCAACTAAATTTCCGATTATTTCAACACACAATCTGTGTCATAATTCAAGGTCAAAACTATGTAAATAACACCGTTTTGGTGTTAATTAAACACTCCCTGTGTTAAAATCCAAGGTCAGACCACTAGATTAACACAGTTTTTGGTGTTAGTTCTACTCCACTTCTGTGTTACTATGACACATATTTCGGTGTTGAAATAACTCCGTGTTTGGTGTTGATGTAACCATTTTTCTGTATTGGGAAAGCTTGCGGTGTGCATGCTTAAACTTACCGAAGATTCTAATTTTAAAATAAGAATAGTAAACTACAGAATACTTCATTTAGAAAATCTTCATATTTTTTTTGTCGTCTCCCCCAACATTTATTGTGAAGTATTTCTTGATGGTGCAAAAGCAACCTCCACCAACCTCTTGTTTAAGAGTGATAGGAAACTCTGACCTATATCCTTATATTATGTTTGTCTCTTAATCGTGTTTCTACTTGTTTCCTACCATGTTTGAAACACAGTCCCCGATGCTGTCTGGCGAACTCTAGTGCAGTGTAAAAGTGACACAGTAATATGGTGTTGTTTCTCGCTGTTGACATATTTCTTCAGAAACATTATGTAAAACAATTGAGAACACATCGCGCGGTTGCATGTTGAAATTTTGAGAATACCTGGATTTGTTTAAGTATCTTTTTCTATTGTGTTTGCCTGTAGCTTCAATTCATAAGTCTTTATAGTTAGATGCCCAACATATTTGGCAATCACGCAGAAAGCAACACCGAAGATTCTACACTTGTGTTAATTTAACACAGAGATTGTGTGTCATTTCAACTACCGGCATTTGACACACAACTCCAAACGGAGAGCGAGTTGTTCTAACCACCTGCTTGTGTTATATTTTAACACAAACGTATTAACACATAGGCATGTCGTTGAAATAATACAACGATTTTTTACTGGATGTACGCGTAAATACTTTTTTAAATATACCTTATTTCTTCAAGTCTTCTAAGTTAGATATGTCCACCGCTCATTCAAATAATTGTAACTGGGAACACGCATACGATTAATTAGCTACTCGTATATTCATGCTTATATGTCAAAAAAATTAAAACTTACAGAAATTGAGAAGTGTTAGTGTTACTCATAACAATTATATTTTTAAGCCTTCTGGCTTTAGCTGGGTTATTCTGCATGTTAACCACAAATCTAGGAACAATATTATTTGAGATTAGCTTAGTTGGTTACGTATGTTTCCTTTTATTTGGAGGTCACTGTACATCTATAATATCTGATGATAAATTTGTTGCCGAATTTTATTTGTCTAATCATGCTTGAAGGATAAGTCATACTTACAATTGCATGAAGTGCTCATACAAAATTTACAATAAACTTACTGCGTTTTCCATGAGTTAAGTTACCAGGAAAATTACCCACTAGTGGGATGTGCAAGACAAAGTTTTAAGTGGAGGCTCTTGGTCGTTCCAGATCTCCCTATAGCTCTACAGAAATTCAGCTACTTTTCTCTGAATTATTGAAAAATGAAACTAAAAGTATTGAAGAAATGTTTAGGTAAATACGAAAAATCTCATATGCGTTACATCATTATAATATTAATGTTATTTCTGAATCTTGTTGGAGGGAAAGTGTATCTGAAGTATAATATTACTGACAAATTGTACGATCTCTCATTTCACCAATTCTTATATTTGGAAGTCTTAATATCGAGGGTGTGCAGTAATAAGGGATTGTAATTAACAGTTATTAATTGGATTTATTGAAATAATGTGAATTGAATTAGTAACATTAAAGTTCGCTTTCACGTCTCGGCTTTATTTGTTTCTCAAATGCATATTCTTAATCACTCCTTAAGAATGATGAAAAATTCAAGAAAATTTAAAATAAAACGTTAAAATGTTAATGATATGCTGAAGTTCTAAAGTTAATAAGGGAGCAACAATCAATCAAAAGACAGGATCTGTAAATTTGAAATTTCTAGGAAATGAAAAAATATCCTGCGCTAACGTCAAAGTGCAGCGTTTTATTGAGGACGTTAATCGTAACTTTCCATGAAAATTAGCAACATCATACAGATCAACTAATAAAACAGAAAACTTTGAGAGAAAAATTCCATTCTGAACACAAATTTTCCTTTAAATATTTGGTCTAGGAATTAATTCGTGCGGGTGGACAAGAGATGGCGCAACGAACGGAGCGTCCCACAGTTCCGTGTATCCACACATGTGTTGCAAACCCCTGTAATCGCGTATCGTTCGTAGTATAGGGCAGTGGATTAAAGCGTCAACAACACCAGTTTGTAGTTAAGTGAACATGGCGCAATTTGTGCCTGATAAAGTGTTTTTGCGGGGTGTCCTGCTGCATTACTTTAACATGCAGAAAAGTGCGACTGAAAGTCATCGTATTTTGGTGCAAGTGTATGGTGACCATGCTCTAGCTGAGCGAACGTGTCAGTAGTGGTTTGCACGGTTTAGAAGTGGTGATTTCGGCTTGGCAGACCAAGAGCGAGCTGGACAGCCAAAAAAATTTCAAGACGAAGAATTGACAGCATTGCTCGAGCAGGATTCGTGTCAAACGCAGGAACAACTTGCAGCAGCATTAGGCGTTGATCAAACAACAGTCTCCAAACGCTTGAAAGCCATGGGAATGATTCAAAAGATGTCACATTGGGTTCCACATGAATTGAAAGACAGAGACGTTGAAAGACGAAAAACCATTTGCGAATTGCTGCTTCAACGACAGAGCAGAAAGGGGTTTCTGCATCGAATTATTACGGGTGATGAGAAGTGGATCCATTACGAGAACCCTAAACGAAAAAAGGCCTGGGTGAAACCAGGTGAACCAGGTCCATCACAACCAAAACGAGATATTCACTGTGCAAAGGTTATGCTGTGCATATGGTGGGATATGAAAGGTGTGGTGTACTATGAGCTGCTGCAACCGGGTGAAACTATGAATGGAGAACGTTATCGACGACAATTAATGCGTTTGAAGCAAGCTCTGGCCAGAACACGACCAGAATGGGAGAACAGACATGATAAACTTATTGTTCAACATTATAACGCTCGCCCACATGTCGCAAAACCGGTCAAAACCTATTTAGAAAATGTCGGATGGGAAGTTTTACCCCACCCGCCGTATTCACCAGACGTTGCTCCTTCGGACTACTACTTGTTCGATTGCATGAACAACGATTTGATTGGACAGCGGTTTACTTCTTCAGAAGATATCGAAACATGGGTCTCTGACTGGATCGCTTCCAAGGATGAGGACTTCTTTCGCCACGGAATCCGTACATTGCCTGACAGATGGGCGAAAGTGGTGGCTAGCAATGGACAATATTTTTCTTAAGGTATTTATGTATTTTGTGTTTGTACTACAGCTTCAATGTGTGCGTACCAACCGCACGAATTAATTCCTAGACCAAATAGTTTCCGGCTAAACAGGAATCGGCCAAACAGGAATTGCTGTTTCATCGAACATGGTCAATTTAGCAGGTATGCAATAACTTTGTACGCGTAGGTTAAGGCACTCGGAGAAACAGGAATCAGCAGAGAAGACAGGAATCGTATACACATATTTTGTAAATAAATGTTCATAATTTTAACATTATCATACTTTGTGAGGTTTCATGTATTTCGTACTTAGGAACTATCACATTTATTTTGGAATTGATGTAAGATATATTATTAAAACTCCTTTTGGTCGAAATTCGTACTAATTTATGCGATCTACAGCAATTCTGTGTATTAAAACCAGTTCAAAGCCTGTAGTTAGTTCATAACTAACACACCAAAGAATAATGAACAAATATTCCGTTATATGATCTATTGTAAAAGAGGTAAAACTGGGAAACATATGTATTCATAAAAACATAGTTCAAGTACTGACAAAGGAAACGCCGTTTTTTGGAACAGTGAAGAGATAGGTGTCAGAATTGACAAGTGGTCGCACACATTTATATCAGGGAGTGGCTCCGGGAGATATTCCTTCCCAACGGAGCAGCAAATTCCTCCTCGGGACCATATATCTTATCCTGCAGAATGTACATTCCTAATTTTTTAATAATACTACTTTACACACCCAGTGTATAGAAATTCTGTCCCGGTGAAAATTTTCTGAAATAATCACTTGTCGCACAGGGTCCAGAAATGATGGACATCGCCGACGTATCATGTACAAAATCGTCAAGATTATAAACTGCACTGTTTTCTTCGATATGCCCAGTCTTATAGTAATGTTTGCAGTATTCTACGGCAGTCCCTGAGGATGAAATTGTAAATTCATGTTTTCATTCATTGTTACCGCTATTGACGGTCCTGATGAACAATAAGAAAGTAACTATTACGCCGAAACGAGGAGATTGGTGGACAACTGTATTGTACTGAAAAAGTTTCAAGTGATTGACCTGGAAATATGTCAAAATATTTATGTTGACGATAACGTGTCAGGATAAGACACAACGAAAAGAAAGTATTATTCTCAGTTACAAATTGTGGATAGAAATGGTCCTATTTGGCTCTCAAACTTTAATTTACATTCGCATTTTTTTGAAGCCTTCTTTTTATGTGAATGCACCGCTTTGAAATCATCCACAAGGTAGGGATAGCGAGTGAAAAGATTTCAAAGAAGAAGGTGGATATTGAATATTTTTCGAACATCACACTACTTCACTTTTTTCTCCTTTTTTCTTTAAAAAAATCTTATTAAACAGTGATATTTGGCAACAATGGCGCATCTTGATCCGCAGGATCCTATCGTTCAGTCAGCTGAGATCAAGTATTGAGCGCAGAGTCAGCTGGTTCTTGCTTCCTACCCATGATCCCTACCCTACTCTCCAACAACTTTTCTCCCCCTCCTCCTTTCCCCCTTCTAACCCGTATCTCTCTATTTCTCTTTTTCTACATTCTCTCTTTCTCTCTCTTTCTCGGCAACGAACAGCGAGGGAGGAAAGCGGGGGATGCATCTCGGGGTAAAGAGAGAGGGGGAAGAGGGTGGTGGAAGAGAATCGTTCGGATGGATGCTGTTTGGCGTCGTCAGTCGGCGCTCGCTTGTTCTCGCACAGTTCCCGAGATGCGCCTGTAGGGTAGAGGATCCGCTTGACGCCAATGCGATGCTGTGTTGTCGTGGCTACGTTTGTCTACTGTTAGTAAATTGAGAGAGAGCTTGCAAGACGGACTAACCCCAAAATCGCGCGATCCGCCCCTGAGTTTTCTGATGCTCTATTCTTTAAAAGCATACACACCTTTTTATATATACACCTTAAAGGCATTTTTGAAAACCAACAAAAAACTTTATCTGAAAGTATATGTATATATACATACGTGTGTGTGTATTAGTAGTATAGAGCAACGGACAAAAATAGGAAAACTGTAAAAACGGCATTAATTAACGTTTTCTGCGCTTGTGTCCGTAATATTGCGCGTTTGTGACTACTTCTATCTTGTCTCTCTTCCACAAACAGTACATGATACTTATCGGTTTCCGGATGCGGAAGTGTTTCATTTATTGTGCATATAATACATTTTTAAATTCATTTCGCGATGCGAGTGAACTTTTGTATATTCAAGGAACTTTTTTTAAGACTTTATCTTACTCTTTAGAAACAAGAATCTATACCAAATGGAAAGTAACGAGCAGTTTATATATTCGGTAAGTAAATTTTAAGTTTCTTTTCTAGTCCCAGTTTACTGTATCTTATAACCAAGACTTGGAGGCGGAAGTCTTCTTTTTAATCTTAAAATCATAGCTTATAGTTTTTCTTTTAAAGTATCTTCAGGTAAATGTGTATTAAGTTGGTCGAGGAGATGCAAGAATAAGGACAAAGTGGTATATGTGGAAAGGAAGAAGTCAAAATTCTGATTGAAATGAAGCTACCATAAGCTATAATCCAGTAAGTTTGGTTTCTACGTCAATGAATCAACTTGATTTAGTTTGCTAGTTTCTTAAAATACACTAAAATACTGATACAAGTAACACAAGAAAACACTTATTTTAATCTTTTTTTCTGAAAATTTGCATAATCGTAATGTGTAAAGAAAGGCATATGGTAAATTAAAACTACACAGTAACTACTGTAATCATGACAAATAAGTTAGTTTTCAATTTTGCTAGATTTAGGCCCTTAAATTGAGTTCTAATTAGTTGTTGAAGTTGGAAATCACCTTTTTAAGACATATTTTTTTGTCTTTTATCACTGTTTTATAAACAGAAAAAGTTCATATTTTAATATATATATATATATATATATATATATATATATATATATGCAAAAAGTAACTCCGTTTGTTTCAAGTTCCAATAACTCTTTCCAGACAAAATTACAAAAGATTTGCACCTAAACTTTTAGACGGCATAAGAATCGCATATACTCTCATCAAAGATCGAATCCAAATGTTCTGCTCCGTTATATGGTTTTCCATTTCCATTATCAAACAATAAAAAAAATTGTAATACTATCTAATATATTTTTTATCATACGCCTAAAAGTAAAATATAAATCACAGTGATAATTTTATTACCATACTATTAATGAAAGTGGACAACAACAATGGAAACCCAAAAAAGAATAGTCAATAGAAACTATATCAAAATTATTAAAAGATTTTATAAGTTTTTTCATACCTACTTACAACTATTGTATTTCTTCATTCATACTGGAAAGGTATTTCTGAAAATGTGACATATACATTTACATTAGTCACCATAGAACTATTAGCATGTATCGTAGAATTACTTTTAATTATTGTGTTATACAACTACTGTTACACATTAATATGAAATAATTTAAAATGTAGGCGGGAAGATATAAAAATAATATTGTTGGTATAAATGTGAAAATATGTAATTTTAAAACTTACAGAAACTTATGTTAATCACAATTCCATTGTCTGTTGCTATTAGTCTAGACTTTCAATCATGTAAATGGACATATCGTCGCATGAGAACTAGAGGAACGTAACTCCAAAAATACGGTTTTCGTTTTCTTCAATGTTTGGACATAAATTTTGAAAGCCCCACTTGGTGTAAATGGAACGTAACGCTATCTGTTCTCTTTGTCGGTCGTCTCTCGCAAAGTAGATCATTTACCATCTTATTAAAAGCACATTTCTTTAAAAAGAAAATATTTTTGTCCTCTCTCCTGTAAACCTACGAAAATGGAGTTACGTTACTCTGGTTCTCATGTGACGATACTAGGGCAGTCAAAAAGTTACCGGAATGTAGTTCTAGTTTTGTCATTTGTGACGCAATCACAATGAATCTCATACAGGACAGTCCTTAGGTTGATTAATTATGAATTT
This sequence comes from Thermobia domestica, assembly GCF_964235325.1. Classification (NCBI taxonomy): domain Eukaryota; kingdom Metazoa; phylum Arthropoda; class Insecta; order Zygentoma; family Lepismatidae; genus Thermobia; species Thermobia domestica. Next base: position 17,498 of record NW_027657179.1, on the reverse strand, counting down.
GACAAGTTCGAACAGGTCATAACACACAGTATACAAATAGTGTAAGTGGACGAAAGAATTCGTGGTGATCAGTTGGCCCAATATCGTAGTTCAAGCAACACCCAAACATCATGTGCGAATTGGGAAAATTTGATTCAAAGACCTTTCGATAGCCTTGAAACAGTTTACGGCGACAATGCTTTGAAGAAAAATTGGCTTCAACGGTACCCGTTTCGCCACCGTAGAAGACGATCAAAACCAACCTGATGGCTGAACTTTGGAAAAGACCAAAAAAGGACTTTTGTCTGTGTTTCCAGCAATGGCAGGAGCAGTTGATCCAGTGTGTGTGTTCCGAAGATTCCTACGTTGAAGGCAATTAGGTAAATGTGTACTTATATTGTGAGCTGCAACAAAATTCCAGGAACTTTCTCACTGCCATGGTAGAATATGAAAGACTTGTTTTTTTAAATAGTATTCTTCTTTTGCTTCCAAAAGATATTAGAAAATACTCTCAAAGAGCGAAACAAAAAGTCCAAAGATTAGGCCTATACGAATAGCTTTCATTGAACCGATCAAAATAATATGAGTAAGTGATAAATTATCATGCTTAGTTTACAAGAATATCGAAGAGGAAGTTTTCTTGGGCGCTAGAAGGTATAAATCTATCATTAGTTGCCACTAATAGTTAATAGTTCTAATTTTGCTAGGACAGATTTATTTATAGGTATTTGCATATAACAAAAATACTCAGTTAAGAAGCAGATTTCCTGTATCGTTGATGTGGTTTATCTGATCTTTTCTTAACGATGACACACGTATTCTTAACAGTGACACACACATACACCTAACAATCCTGTACATATTCCTCACAGTAGGACTTATCATATATCTGCTATTCCGAGGCGGAACACTTTTTAATTCGAGGTAAATCTTCCATATATAGAGACACTTTGATGAAAGGTTTATTTTCAGTCCATCCATTGGTAGGAAGTATCTAATCATCGCCAGACGTGTGTCTTCTTTAATTTCATTCCTGTGCCACGTATAAGTAATGATAGGAAAATAACGCACATCTTAGATCCTTAGATCATAAATCAGTTGTATGTCATGGAGGTGGTGGGCTCTACCAATATTCATGTGAATCATAAATTAAAGAGTACATTTATAGGTGTTGCGGTTAACGTAGATTTGTATCGAAAATATTTCTAGAAAAGTATGTTTGTATCAAAAATAATTTAGAAAATATCTTTGTATCAAAATATTTTTAGGAAAGTATGTTTGGACCAAAAATATTTTAAAATGTATGTTTGTATTAAGAATATTTTACGAAAGTATGTTTATATGTTTCAAAAATATTTTAGAAAAATATGTTGTATCAAAAATATTTTTAAAAAGTGTGTTTGTATCAAGAATATATTAGAGAAAATATGTTTGTATCAACATATTTTAGAATAATGCAGTGAGGATAGGTCCCCCAAAAAGGCGTGGAAAATTATCACGATTGTTAACCAGTACAATATGTAAACCGTCGGAATACCAGTAACAGGACATGCTACTTGAAAAATAATAATGTTAACTTTTTATTAATTGACTTGCCGAGTGTTTTCTTTGGCGTCTGAAAGCTCATGACCACAGAAAGCAACTAGAGGTACTTCTTTCTCTACTTTATTTTAAATGCTTGATAAAAAGAAGTTTACCCTCAAGAAAAAAGTCCAAAGCATAGGCGATACTCATTTTTGTTCATGACTCGTCTTATAACTATTTTTATATTTGTCTATTTGTTCATTAAGATTAGATAGGCATTTGACTAAACATCCAGGGCCGAATTCAGAATTGCTTTTACGTGTGACTAAAGTTCATACTAATGAGTTTGACTAACGCGTGAGTTGTAATTTAGAATTGTATTTAGAAATACGTTCATCGTAAGATATTAGCCACGACTTACATGGGAAGAGGCCAGCCATTACTGTTCCATAGGGTTATAAAAATGCATTAAGAGGAAAGCAGTTAAGACAGACTATTAAATGCATATAACGCTGGATATCAACATTTCAATGGTAACCAATAGTCTTAAATGATAAAAAACAAGTATGGAGCTCTAATAATGAGCTGTTATTTAATACTAAAAATTTAAATTGGAGAGCAGTCACAACTCCTTCATATCCTATTTTTACATCAAATTGTTCCTATAATTATCCTACGTGTTATTCAATGGTAACCTTATATCCTTTTAGCTTTTGAAAACTATGATCTTTAATTGAATCGTTGAATCGAAAACCGGCCATCTCCATCTACGCTAATTAGAGAGGAATGACAAACGAAACTAAATTAGTGAATATGGATCTGACATATAGGGTTATTTCCATTTTTGAAAAGTAGAAAAATGTCAGTTCTACGTCCGAAAATTCAAACAGCCCTGTATGTCAGATGCATATTGACTAATTTAGTTTTGTTTTTCACTGCTCTCAAATTAGCTTCGATGGAGATGACCAGTTTTCGAACTCAACGATTCAATTTTAAAAAATCATATAATGTAATAAGAACATTTTAAGTGAAGTTAGAAGAAGCGAGTTAGAAGCGAGTGCAACCCCAATAACAGGTGTAATTTTGAATAAGATATTCTAAAATTGAAAGTGATTAACTTTAGTTCAAAATTTCCGTATTAAATAATAGCTTATCATTATCCTGTGCATACTGGCATTCTATCATTTAAGACTATTGCTTTTTGTGATTTTTATTGAAATATTAACTTCTAGTGTTATATTTGGGATTAAAATTTTCTTGTATCTACTTTTTCCTAACACACTTGGACAATCCTACGGGGAATTCGTGGCTACCTTTTCTCGATATAAGTCGGCTATAATATCTCAAACGTATTTGGGACATTCCATGTGAAATCAACCAATGAAATGGCAAAATCTGACCTGACGATCTTAGATTTTTTTTTAAAAAAATGATGTACAGCTTTATTACAGTGGGAGATGAAAAAATCCCAAATATTACCTCTCTTCTTCTGAAAGTGTCCCCATACAGGTTGTTCAAAAATGTCAAAACGGCATTTTTCGTTACTGTGATTATTAAAAATTGTCATAAAATGGTTAATATGTGCACTAGAGACGTGGAACAAACACCATTGAAAAGCTTAAAGATTGCTCTATAAGTTGTACTATATTAAAAAACTGTAAAATAAAAAATAACACTTCAAAAGTTCAAATTAAGATTTGAATTTTGAATTTCGTATATAAATGTCCCTCTGAATTTGTTCAATATTGTCCATATTGTCGTCTCATATGTGTAATAAAACACTCCAAGTTCCATTTTGGGCACTCAATGGGATACGATTCAAAATTCAACATAAACCAAGCATTGCACGATATTGACCATGTTAATATCTGGGTTCAGATCGATAACCATTTGCATGGAGCTATTTGCCTGCAGCATCAAATTAGTTTATATTCAAATTCATTTGTTTCTTGATGTATTCATTTGAATTTACATAATTATCCACCTTTCGAGTTATTTAGATAGGTATTACGTTTCCAAACAGTACTTAATACAGATTATTATTCTTGTCAATCAGTATGGATGTTTTTAAATTTATATTGGCTACATTGATATATGTTATTTTCATTCGTTTGTTTCAGAATTGCTATTACAGAACTTATTATGAAAGGGAGGGATATATTTCCCTCCCTTTCACAATATTTGTATCAAATATGTTATGAAACACAGTGTCACAGTTCACAATCACTTCACACACTTTCAGCACAAACAATTAGTCAATAAATTCTTTTTCCTATTTCAATTATGCACTTCCACATGTCTGTGACAGCAATCCTGAAACAAAGGAATGAAAATATCATATATCAATGTAGCCAATATAAATTTAGAAACATCCATACTGACTAACAAGAATAATAATCTATATTAAGTACTGTTCGGAAACGTAATACCTCTCTAAATAACCCGAAAGTTGGATAATTGTGTAAATTCAAATGAATACATCAAGAAACAAATGAAATGGGATATAAATTCCTTTCTTGCTGCAGGTAAATAGCTCCAGGCAGATGGTTATCGATCTGAACCCAGATACTCACATGGTCAATATCGTGCACTGCTTGGTTTATGTTGAATTTTGAATCGGATTCCATTGAATGCCCAAAATGCAACACTGTGGTGTTTAAGTGCACATATGAGACTATAATCTGGACAATTTTGAACAAATTCAGTGGGACACTTCTATGCGAAATTCAAAATTCAAATCTTAATTTGAATTTTGAAGTGTTATTTTTTATTTTACAGGCTTTTTAATATAATAAAACTTATAGAGCAATCTTTAAGTTTTCCAATGGTGTTTCTTCCAGGTCTTTAGTGCACATATTAACCATTTTATGACAGTTTTTAATAATCACTGTAACTGAAAAAAATGCAATTTTTTAACATTTTTGAACATCCTGTATGGAGACACTTTCAGGAGGAGAGAGGTAATATTTGGGATTTTTTCATCTCCCACTGTAATAAAGCTGTACACCAATTTTTACAAAAATCTGATGACTTGTCCCATTTGTAAATATGGAAATTAAAATCACACGATGGTCAAATTCTTTAGTATGACACTAATCACACGTAAAACGACCTAAAAACGTCCTCTCCTTCTGTCTAAGCATAGATTAATATCTTTACAATAAGAACACTGCGAATGCTAATATTGCCTGTCTAATATGGCACCATAGTAGTTGCTAGTTATGTTGTTACCACGTGTGACTTTCCTTTCGAAATCAGTGTTAAAATTTAAAGAAAATATTTCCATTACTAGTTGTATTGTATGGTTTAAGTTGATATGCCACGAATGTACGTTACATCATATGGAAATTTTACGGACCTACTTTATCCATAACAGTGCGGCTACACTTTAGAGTCTGCAATACCCAAATCATATTTTAAATTTATACTGGGAATTAATTTTATCTGATGGGTGAACGAGAATTAATGTAAATACAGTCTCCAAAACCATTATTCATAATTTATGTAGATGCTAAATCTTTTCAAATGTACACAGAGAAAAATCCATTATCTGGACAGTGGTATATTCTACAAATATACGGACTCCTTACATTTACTACGGAAATCTGTAGGAAGCATTCATTTTTCATATGCTACACATGTACTGCCTCTCCCGGGTTCAAACCCTGCTCCCGCCAAGTGAACTTTGTGGTGGACAAACACCGTGTGATTGGGTTTTCTCGGGATTCTCCCGTTTCCTCCCACTTTCTACATTCCACCATTTCATTCATCTCTCATCATCACCGTGTCCTATAGCCTAATCGGCATAACCGTGGGACGTAAAAAAACATGTACTGCCTCTTTTTCCAGCTTAGGTGTCACTGCAGGATGTCTGATAGTTAACAGTCTTCCTTACATTACATACGTAAACGTATGTTACATACGTCAGCTATATGTTGTATATGTCCATCTGTATGTGCGATCTTTACCTCCTTTCTTTCATACGGAAAGTACGCATAGATGAAACACTTATACGGAAAGCATTATAAAACATATGTTTGCTGCAGGTTGTTAGATACAGTCGTACTTTAAGTCCAAAAACTACAGAATTTACTCATGTAACCTACGATTTAAAGTACTTCACATACGTGTTTCTTCTCTGTGTAACTACCAATTTATATTACTATCTTTTTTATCCCATCTTAGATATAGGAGAATCGGATATTCCCATTATCTCTATTCCCATTTCTCCTATGCTCACTGGACGAGGGACATTTAGGGCCTGAGGGATTTTTTTCTTACAAAGATTCATTAAGAAGATTCTTTACTTGACGTAAACATAAACAGTAACAGTTAATTTATTAATTTCGAGAAGTTAATTTATTGTTAAAGAACGGGAGCCTTTTTTTTGGGGGGGGGGGAAGTTGTTCACTCCTGAAACTGTTACCGGGCACGTGATTGGCTAGAATCACAGCCAACCATATCAGAGTTGCTTACGTTCAGAAATGAATGTTCTTAATGAATCTTTGGAAGAAGATTCTCTCAGATACTAAATATTGCTCGCCGATTGAGCGTAGGCGGAACGGAAATAACCGTTCCGCCTACAGATAAAATAAGATGGAGATAATAAGATAAATTGATAGTTCGGTCAGTAGGAGAAACGAAATGAACCCATGAACTTCTTAAGGCCATTTCTAACACCAATTAATATTTAGCAACGGTCTTTATTAATGTATTTATCTACTGATTTGGTATTTCTCAGGAAATTGTTTGTCTTGCAACATTAGGAAACAAGTAAACTGCCAATGCAAGATACAGGACAATACAGTAGACAATATATAACCTTTATACAGATAGATAAATAGAGTATAAAATACAGAACGTCTGACAATCCTAGGAGTTAGTATATTCTGTAAATTAGAGCGGAACTCTTCTGATGATTTAGCTAATGATGCTAATCATCCTCTTTGAGGACATAACAATTACAAATAGCATTTTGCCACTGCCATATATATATATATATATATATATATATATATATATATATATATAATATATATATATATGCGTGTGTGTGTGTGTGTGTGCCCATTACGAAAAGATAAACAACTATGGATATTCGTACGATATGCACAGTGTGATCCATAAGTTCCCGGACTACTTTTTACTGCTTTCCTACCAACACTATTTGTGAGGAAATGATTGAATTACGTAATACTATGAGTACTTAACAAGAGTACAAATTGACGTTAGTGTAGTTGCAGTAGTTTAGAAAATAAGACGTGTGATTCATACCGCTGTTGTTAGTCTGTGCCAAAGTATGAGAAGGACGAAGAATGTGTAGCTGTTAAATTGTGCTGTAAAGCGATATATCTGCACAAAAACACACTAAAAATGATTCAGAAAGCTTATAGTGATGCAACATTAAGCCCAACAACTGTTTCTGAGTGAAGAAACTGCGCTTTCAAAAATCACGTGTGAAAGACAATACTGATGGTATTTTTCGACAACCAAGACGTTGTGCACAAAATATTCGAGCAAGAAAGTTGCATTGTGAATAAGGAGTACATTTGGTGAAGACATTTTAGATCTCTAAATAGCGATCATTCATCGACTTCGTCCTGCCCTGTAGCACATTTGGGATTTCCCCCCTCCTCCACTAAACAATTTCTGGCTTAAAAAATCGTAATCTTGCACCACCACCCTTACTCTCCAAACCTGTCTCCGCTAGATTATTTTTCTGTTCCTTAAGGTGAAGTTGCAACTAAATGGTAAAAAAATCGGTTAAAGGAGATTCAGAAAAATATAAACCGACCAGCTGAATAGGACTTCCGCAGAAGAATTTTCCAAGACCATGAAAAAACTTGTAAATACGTTTGCAGTAGTGTACTGGTATTTTGAATAAACAAACTAAAAGAATGATACCAGCTTTTTTTCTTTTTTTTTTTACTTTTGTTCCAATGGTAATAGTCCGGGAATTTATGGACCGCACTCTGTACTAGTTAAAAGCGATTTTTTTTACATGGGCAGTTCATAAGTAAACAAACAATATGTTCTCGCAGAGAAAACATAGTCAACTATTACTGACAACAAGCGACACGCCTTTTTAACGACATAAAAATTAGTTTTTCTCAATACATCCTTATGATGATTTACCCTTAAACTTATAATTTGTTCAGCTCGGTGTCAAATATCAATTTAAATATATAATCATTTCACAACCCCAATTTTAAAATTAACTTGAAATATTTTTTCTATAATTTCCATTTTTTTGAAAAAGGAAAATGAAAATAAACTAAACGTAAGACATATCAAAATGTGAACAACGCACAGATAAAGTCAGTTATTCTTTGATTTTCTCTCTCCCATTCTGTCTTTTAATTTTTATTTATTTTTTCTTTTTCAAATGGCACGAATCTAAAGCTAATCCCGAAACTCCTAACTATCTTCTTGGGAACACAAACTCATAGCAAGGGAAATTCTCTGCTAAATCGATCAGTCCAATACTCACGTCAGTTCAAGTTCCAATACTGACAGGAAATCCGAAGATCACCTTTGACGTCCATAAGCTTTGCAAATCAATGCTGCTCTACAAAACCAATCGAGGCTCGCGAATAAAGATGAGAAAGGAAATTTCAGATAATTGAAGAACATAGACGAACAAGAATACAATTCTATCAACGTTCTCCCTTTCGTTCATGTTTTTAAGACAACTTCGCTCTATGATGTTTGCGAAACAATTTACATTACGACCTCCAGGATTTTAGAAGTCCTTCATTCGATTCTCGAAATTTTGACATTACTTTCTTGATATCCGAACCCTTAGTTGCCGGCAGTCAGGCTGAGATCTACACTATGAATGAACTCTGCCAGGCTGCGAAAAGAAACTGACTTATCCACTTCAGCTACTTTGCCGACTTGTGGATGTCTAGCTCTTCGTAATGCATCAAAAGCTTGAACTGCAGCCCGTTTGAAACTTGGATTATGACAGTACTCAGGAAATTTAGTGTTTTTGTGTGCTCCCCATGGAGGAGGACATAGCGATACACAAGTGTTGAGAAAGCAACCTAATACACATTGTACTGCCATTGCTGTCTTCCTATCTCCAGTTGCTTAAGTTATGAGTTTGAGTTCTCTCGAGGAGAAATAATTGCGTTTGTGGGAACCATCTTAAAAATCGCTAGGTATATTTGCCTAAACACGCAGATGTCTGCTCTTCATACCTATGTTTAGGCTCCTTCCAGTAGAGCTTATTTATTCAATACTTAATCATGTGTTTAAAGTTATTTCACAGCTATGTTGGTTTTTGCAGACCTCCTGGTTAGTTCTAATCTCGTAAATCGGTACTGACACCGACTACTGGCAGAGATTCGTCAGGGTGTTTCCATTTCCAGCTTAAAGTAAAGGAAAACACAGGAGAGAAAGCGCCCCTCTATATTATATAGCAAAATTACGAAGTAATCATAATTTTGGATCATATTTCGTTAGTCATAATGTGTAATATAATTTTATTAGTGTGCTAATGAGAAGCTTGATTAGGGTATATATCAGTACCGGTTCAATTTAAATAAATGGCAAATTAAAAAGTAAGATATAGTGTTTTTAGTTTTAACCATAAACTCATATGACTCATAAAGTACATATCGTTTTATAAGAAATCTTTATGTTAAACATACTCTATTCCTGCTGAGTTGCCATAAGCAAAACTATATACTCGCATATATATATATATATATATATATATATATATATATATATATATATATATATGAATAATTAGCTAATTACAGTAGTTTGGATGATACACACAGGTGTATCAATGTCCGAGGCAAAGGCAAATTCCGCCATGAGTAAAAGCACGAGAAAATGGAAAGAGAAGAAAGTTATTGGAAAAAGGTGGATTTTAAGCAAAAAATATGAAAGTTTTCCAATAGCATCAGTGTCTTTTAAGCAAAACTGTTACCTATTCCAATCGCAGCAGTAGTTTTGGCTCCACACTAGTAAGGTGCCCTATGTTAAATGAAATGAGAAATGAAACGTTTGTCAGTTTAGCAGGCTGGTCTTCTGGGTCCTAACCATACCAACGACGTAGAATTGTTAGGAAATGAATTCGAGATATTCTAAGTTCCTTCATATAACAAGTTTCCCGTGTCATTGTTGTGTGTAGGGATGCCAGCCCGTGGGGGATAATTTCATTTTGTGGGATTATTGACATTAATTTTAAGAATAGGGATAAGTCAAAATTGACAACTATATGAGATTCATCATATGTTTATTTCATCAAAGCCAACAACACATTTTCTATGAGTAAGAAGTAGGCTAATAACGCTTGAATAAAAATGAAATCAGTGTTAATTGTCAAATTTTGTTATTTGAAAATGCATGTTAGTAAGAAAGTGATTTATGTGGAACTTGCATACTTCAAAAACTAAGCAACAAGAAAGTAGATTGTATTTTAAAGTTTTAAAAAACGTCGTGAACGGAAGAAAGTAAATTGCCACACGAGAAACAGTCAATTTCAAAAACGTCTACAAAGAATAACTGGATAATGTTAGCCTGCCATTTTTTGTGTAAGAATACGGGACACCTTTGACACTTCCCCCTTAAACTTTCCAACACAATCCAATGAACTGTTACTCTGAATAATAGTATAATAAGCTAAAGTTCCCTCAGCTGCAGCTACTTTTCTCTCTTCATTCCTGCAATTAATTGTACGAAGTGAAGATATTTACAATATAACTACAAAAGTATCGCCTTAAAAATTAAAGATGAGGTCTTTTTTTTTTTTTTTTAAAAAAATGCCTTATGAGAAAACAATATGCAAATAATCTCGTTTTATTTAAATCAGTGGTACAATCTACCTTTAATATTCTTCAAGCGTTTAGCAATATTTCGTTACCTAAGTACGGCTAGTTCAATTTAATGAAAACTTAAGTGATTTTTCTCCCTGAGTCGTATGTGATTCTCAGGACCGGATTTATATATTTCTAAGCCCTGGAAAGGAAGCACAATTTTGTCTAGCCTCTCGTAAAGATTATTTATAATTATTGTTAATTTATCTAATGTCTTGCTGGAGAAAAATTTAACTCATCTTCCCTTTACTTTTACACCGGCTATCTTATGTTTGCTTTTTTTGTGATTCCGAGAATGTCCAAGTTTTCACCAGGTCCAATTGATAAGTAGTACTACAAAATTATGCAGTCAACTTCATAATTCAACTTCACTGCTTTTAAAAACGGGTACTTCTTCTTCAAATTGGAAGGAAACATGAACTTCAGTTTAGGCATTCTTATTGACACAAAAATGGAACACTTCACTTCTAATGTATTATCAACGACAGCTCAGTTCTTGCACTTTATCAAAGATTACAGGTCCCCTTGACTGCTAAGGGATAACTGCAACTCTTGCTACGGGCTTGCTCGCTACCAAATTGGAAAGTGTGGTGTGATAACTATATCGAAACTGTTATATGTTACACATTATTGTTCATTTACTAAATTACAGGATTCTCGGCCATTGTCAGAATTTTTGATTTTTCACTTTCCAAATAAGCTGATATTGATAGCAGAAATGGGACGGGATTAAAATCTAGAACATCTCTCGTTCCCGACTAAATTTACGGGAACACGGGACATTCGGGACCCAAAATCGGGACTGTCCTGTTTTTTATGGGACTTATGGCAGGCTTAGGATAATGAAGCTTTTAACTACATCCAGCAAAAGATTATCACATAAAAGCATGATTAAGTTACTAAATTCTGACAACAAAAATGTGCTTGTTTTCAGCAACAATTTCAATAGTCTCATTTAATTAAGGAAAATAATTATTAGAAACTTAGAAGATCTCAATATAGAAATAATTTAATCAAATATCGAAAAGAAAGTAAGTAACGTAACGTAACGTTTTAATTTTCATATTTTAAAAATTTTGAAAATTTTATAATTAGTGTAGTGCGTGGGAAATTTAAGTGCAAAATTGAAATTTCTGTTTTTTGAAGATGGGATTTTATAAGGTTTCAGGTTGACATCATTAGTTGGCCTTCTTTAGGTTCCGGTTGAGGAACCTGCTGAACTAGAAATTCTGCATTTTCATTTAACATAGAGCGCCTTCGAAACGGCTGGTAAAATTGGAAATATTTAACCATTTTACATTTAAAACCTCTTCTTTCCAACAACTTGCCTCCCTTCTTAGTTTTTTCTTTCTTTAGTCATAAAAGTATATGGATCCGGCCTTTTGATACACCCAGTACCAGTCGTTCTTTCAGAAAAAATGTTCCGGGGGGGCACTCAATATTCTGGGGGGCACTGCTGGTACTATTCTATTTATTATTATATTATAGACGTATTATTTTGGTGTCTTCCGGGGACACTCTCAGAGTTCCGGGGGGCAGTGCCCCCAAAAACATGTCTGGAAGAAATACTGCCCAATACTATGAAGGATACATTTTTTTTTACTGCATTAGGTTGAAGAATCGCTTTAAATTTTTACATTTCGTCTAAAATTGGAGTACATGAAAGCGTACGCGCTTGGATATATACTTTGTGTGTATCTTGGCTAGTTGTAAACAATTACGTCTTCTTACACTAAGAAAAATTACTCAAATTCATTCATGTATAATTTTTCAACCCTTAAGGCTGAGTAGGACTGAGAACTTAATTTACAAACTCATTTTTAGGGAACATTTTGTGGTTTCATTTTTTGGTATTTTTAAAAATGTTTTATTTGAACTTAGTTGACAGCTACAAAAGGAATATTTTCCAGTTGTGTTTCTAAACAGATTTTTTAATGAAAGTTCTATCATTTTTATTGTTTTATTTACCTTAGCTTATTGTTACAAAATAAAAATTTTTCCATAAAATAATTACACAAGGTTTGTCGTGTTAATTTGAACAGCTTGTAACGAATCTCTAGAACTTGTGATTTCAGTTTCTTTTAGCTGAGCACACACACAGAGACAAAAATGGAGACAATGTATATATTTAAATGTCATACTATGCTATACACTTGAAAATGAAAAATAAAAATCGGACAAATCAATAGGCAAAAGTAATTTTAAGCATTGCATTTTGACACGAAGACCTTCTTCAGGTTCTCTTCTGTGAAACTTCGCCTATTATCTACAAGCAGCGTAAGAATGTACGTTCCACATAACACGAAGTCATAGGAGAAAACCTCAAACATACTGTATCTGCAGGTGTTAAACCTTCTTCAACATTTTTGAGAGTTAATTCTCCGTCACCACTCAGAACAGCGGCCATGTTGGTGAAAGTGCCATATCCAGGATTATTGTTCAGGATGGCAGTGAACTTGTCTTTCACCAAATCTGCTGTTAGTCCCTTTGTTATTGACAACTTTGTTCTAACATCTTCTAAGGTTTCAAGACAGTCTTGCACACTGAGACCGTTTGTCTCCAATCGCTCAATGGATGACACCAGAAATCCAAAATTTGCAGAAATGTACACAATATTATCTTTTAATTTAATATCATTAAGCAATTTCTGAACAACACTAATACATGCTGCATCTTGATTTTAAATCCAGCAACTATTTCGGCAAAAATGGGCAGATTGGTGCAGTAATATTGAATTTCTTTAAGCCATGTTCTCTACCGTGTCACCACCGGTTGTGGTGGCAAAGCAATATCCGCGGCAGCATCCTTTAGAGCCTGGCGTTGTGATGGACACTTGAAGAAAATTTTCTTCACATTTGACACAAAACGATCTACGTTTTAGTATCTTGCTCTAATTTCTTCACATAGTCTGTGGACTCCCTGTGCCAGACAGGTAATGTGGATCATTTTGGTATATAGAACTTTCAAGGCTTTTCCTGCTTTCACCATATACTTACAAGGAAGGGTCACGCAGTGGCTCCGCTGAGATCCGAACGAGACAATTATGTTTGCATTTGATATGTTATAACTAGATGAACTCCAAAGTTATACGTGCCACCGGGCGGAATGTTGTGAGTTACAACATGTTTTGTAATGTAAGAAGTACAAAAAATTACCTGGCAGAATAGTTTGAACCGTCATTTCTTCGGAAACGGTTGGGTAAGTGGAAAACTCGGACAACACGTATCCCATCACTTCCAAGGACACACTTTTTCTGATAAAAAAAAGTTTGCCCCAGGGTCCTCGCAGGATCCCAGACGGGGCCCAACTCAAAATTTTCAAATGGCAAGGGATGTTAAGTAGCACATCGTTTGAAAGTTGTTGTAAAATGAAAGAAAATGCAGCAAGTCTCGACTCTCTACGACAACCCTGTGCAAAATGGCGGAGGGTCAAAATGTAAACAAAAACTTAATTGACAAGTCCATGGTCATCCCTATAAATCTTAAACGGTGAGACAAATGTGAAAATAGGAAAGGGAGTGTGGCATTATTTTCAAAGTACAACAATTTAAGTTAAAACGTCTTGTTCCAGGGTCCCACAGGGTCCCAGGTGGGGTCCAACTAAAAAGTTTCAAATGGCAAGAGGGGTAAAGTATCTCATCGTTTGCAAGATCTTGTTAAATGAAAGTAGATGGAGCAAGTCTCGACTTCCTACGACAGGCCTGTCCAAAACTATGGTGGGTCAAAATGTAAGAAAAACTTAATTGAAAACCTATGGCCACCTTGAATCCAAGATGGCCGCTTAAAACCTATGTCATTCATAACAGTACAAATCTGAATCTCTATTTTTCTCTATTATGTATTTAGAAACAATAGGAAGAGTAAAGAACAATTGAATTTCGATTCACTTCAACTATTATTTCATTCGGTAACAACACGTATGTTTTGTTCTTAATGCATGTTCGTCACGGTTCTCTCGACATCATTTACTTGAATATAACGAATATGCGATGAACACACAACTCTGACTTCCTACTCATACTGCTAAACAAAAGTTGAATACCTCCGAGTATTTTTTCTAATTTTGTCATACGTAGTTCATGCATAAAGGACTTGCTGGACCAGTAGGTTGGGGGGGGGGTCTATTGCAACGAATTTGTGATGGTTACATTTGCATGGCATACGTTTGTTTGATCGCAATACTTCAAGCAATACCAAATATACAAAAAAAAGAAAGAAAGAAAGAAAGAAAGAAAAAAAGAAAAGAAAAAAGAAAAAGAAAAGATTCATTTACAAGATTGGCGAGTAGTACCAAATCATCTATAAGTTATTTTAGTACATCGAGCTGCGTCAAACTTTGATGGTTTGGTCACAGTATTCCAAGAAATAACATATTTATATAAGAACTCATTTTTTACTCTGAGAGTCATATTGGATTACAGATTATACTCTTTAATATTCTGTGGATAGCTACTATTAACCATAAACGCAAATACCACATTTCGCTTCTCCAACACTAGTGGTGTGAGCTGGGCATGCGTTCGATACATAGTGTGGCATTTTGAACTCAAGATGTAGCGTTTTTAAACATTTCGCATATTTTCGTCACCTACTAATCAATATTAATGCCAAATTTGGCTTCCTTAGCTTCAGTAGTTTTGTATGCTTATCTTTTCGATATAGGTTTTAAGCAACCATATTGGATTCAAGGTGGCCATAGATTTTCAATTAAGCTTTTGTTTACATTTTGAACCGCCGCAATTTTGGACAGGGTTGTCGTAGAAAGTCGAGATGTCCTTCATCTTCTTTCACTTAACAAGAGCTTTCAAACGATGTGCTACCTCTCTTGTCGTTTGAAACTTTTTAGTTGGACCCCACCTGGGACCATGTGGGGACCCTGGGACAAGACGTTTTCACTTAAGTCGTTGTACTTTGAAAATAATGCCACACTTCCTTTTCTGTTTTCACATTTGTCTCATCGTTTAAGATTTATAGGGGTGACCATGGACTTGTCAATTAAGTTTTTGTTTACATTTTGACCCTTCGCCATTTTGCACAGGGTTGTCGTAGAGAGTCGAGACTTGCTGCATTTCTTTCATTTTACAACAACTTTCAAACGATGTGCTACTTAACACCCCTTGCCATTTGAAAATTTTGAGTTGGACCCCTTCTGGGACCCTGCGAGGACCCTGGGGCAAACTTTTTTTATCCGAAAATAGTGTGTCCTTGGAAATGATGGGATACGTATTGTCCGAGTTTTCCACTTACCCAACCGTTTCCGAAAAAATGACGGTTCAAACTGTTCTGCCAGGTAATTTTTTTTGTACTTCTTACATTACAAAATATGTTGTAACTCACGATATTCCGCCCGGTGGCACGTATAACTTTGGGATTCATCTAGTTATGTCATATCAAATGCAAACACAATTGTCTCGCTCGGATCTCAGCGGAGCCACTGTGTAACCCTTCCTTGTTAGCTGCATCCGTTACAAGTACGAGAAGCCTGTCACGAGGAACGTCCTCTGGGAAAATCACCTGCATTGCGTTTTCAATACAGCTAGCGCTTGTAGAATGGTTCTGCTGAACATGCGCAAGGAAAATTTCTCCAGCCTATTCCGGTTCCAAAATACCAAGCACAACATTGGCTATATAACGTCCGCCACAGTCTGTCGTTTCGTCGACTGATAACCAGAAATTTTTATTTTTCACTTTCTGCCGGATGTTACACATAGTTTCACTATAGACATTTTCCACATAGACCTTCCTAAGTGCGGATTCGTGAGGGATTTCCTTGTCGCAGTACTTCTCCAAAAACTCACGAAGATAAGGAGTTTTCAACTTCCACAGAGGGATATCAGATGCGATAAATGCCTTGCACAGGTCCTTGGAGAAAGAGGACATTCGACTGCTCTGGGATTATGTCACATGTTGAAGTACCGTTTGTGATTTCGCTTTCTTCCTACACACATTTCTTTTATGCTTCGTCGTATCTAAATGTTGCAATACAGAAGATCTCTTCGAATATCCCACACTGGATTCACAGAATTTACAGAACAATATCTTGTCATTTGTAGAGAACACATCGCTCCCAAATTCTGCTACGTATACTCTCAACTTCAACGAAACAGATTGCTTCACAGGAGGCTTTCTCTACACTTGCTCCGCTGCAAACCTGGCTAAAACTACTGTTGATTTTGACTGACGTAAAATTAACTATTTTTTTCTTTAGCACAAAATGATAATTTGTTTGTTTTCGTTAAAAAGGAAAAATGTAAAGAAAAAATGAATAGTTATAATTGTCGTGCGCACGTTCAACAATGACCAGAGAGCTTTTTGTTTTGAACGATTTTCGGCATTATAACGCAAGGCAGTATTACTTATCCCGTACTAAATTTTAACCTGGTAGAAAACCAAATGCGTTTCGCGTAGTCTGATGCAAGTCTAATCGACCAGAGGGAGAACGCGGATTTTATTACTTTGGCAGAAAGCATATAAGTAAAAGTTGAAAATTATCGATTTTGTGCAAGTATATTGCAAAATATAGATAGGCATATGTCTTATCATTAGAAAAGTGAAAATATATGTTTCCAAATTGGAAAATGTGGAAACTATGTCAAAATATGTCCTATCAACTTTTCTTATTTCAGTTGGTTTTCGCTGATACGTGATCTCACCCCATTATCCGATTTTCATGTAAAATAAATATATGTTATAACATAAACCCTTGGGCCTTAGTCATTATACTGCAAAACACTACGTGAGTAGTTGCGGAGTTAACCACACGTGGCGCCACCGGCCAGTCGTTGAAAATGGAGACTTTCACTGGCGTGCAAAGAGCTATGTGCGTGTTTTGGTTTGAAGAAACGAAGTCAGCAACAAGTGTACAGCGTAAGTTTAGCACACAATACGGCAAGGAACCACCCAGCAGACCAACAGTGTACAAATAGCACCAGACATTTGTTGAAGCATGTTGTTCTGTGCAATATACAAAGGCTTCAACACGTTCATCCGTGACTGACGATGTGGTGGAAGCAGTTAGGGAGAGTTTTGTCCACAGTTCTCGAAATTCTACACGATGTCCATCACAAGAAACTGGTATCCTTCAGGCCACTGCTTGGCGTTTATTGCGTAGACGTTTGTCCATGAAGCCATACAGACTGTACTTGGTTCAAGCACTTAGTGAAGC
>NW_027657178.1:0-38026 GCF_964235325.1 Thermobia domestica | reverse complement strand
GGTAAGAGAAAGAAGATAGGAAAGCGCGAGAAATTTTTTCACATCTTGTGATTTGATAGAGGGATAAAAAACCTGGAAACCAGGAAAAAACCCCCAGTATCGGTCATGCTGCATGCATTAGGCTATTTACATGGCAAAACCACACTAAGAAGGGGTGGCAAAAATCCATGTAAACATGTCTGTAGTAATAGTCTATTAGTTTATCTGTTACATTACAATCCTATCTTAATATCTTCTAAGTGTCAGCACAATCTGTGTTGTCTGTAGTGGGGAGCGTTTTGTTAGTGGGAGATCTGTTATTTTTTTGAACATGCATTCCGCTGCGTCTGTCCTTTTCCTCGCTTTGCCATCATATTTGCCACTGCTGGATCTGGAATGGAGAAGCTGTAACGAGACTGAGATTTCTGTTATTAATTATGCATTTGGTTCGTCCCAGGTTATTGGTCGTTTGTATCGTAGTTTTTCGTCTGGTCCTTGGTCTATTTACATTTAGGTTTGGGCGTTTATATACATATCTATGTTGTGTTATAAGGTTTGTTGCTATTTACACATACGTTTATTTATTATCTTTATTTATATATTTACATCAGTATCTATATATATATTATTTCATTTTTAGCTATTTATTTATTTATTTATTTATTTATATATATATTTTTTTTATTTTTATTTTTTATTTATTTATTTATTTTTTTTTTAATTTTTTTTTATTTTTTTTTTATTTTATTTTTTTTATTTTTATTATTTTTTTTTGATATATATATATATATATATATATATATATATATATATTTTTTTTTTTTTTTTTTTTTTTTTTTTTGAGGCGAGCGACTTAAAGTCGCTCGCCCCGCGTCCAAGTACACCCTACATTCATTCTAACCTATTACATTCATACTCCCAGTCATTCACACAATTACACTTACACTCAGGCACCTTTATATATACACTTGTATTATATTGGGTCTAACAGTTCTTCCTAGTCTTGCTTTATTTGAGTAAGTGCTTTGGTCTTTTGTGTTTGTCGTATGGTCCTAAGTCGTAATTTCCCAGTCTGTTTACTAGCCTATTTTCTGCTTTGTTTGTGTTCTTGTAGAATTGTTCTGTTATTTTGATGCTTTCTTCTATTAATGGCAGTATTTTTAGTTCTTTTTGCAAGGGTAGCAATCTAGTGTACCTAGGACAGTTTGTTATTAGTTTGATTATTTTGTTTTGAAATTTTTGCAGATTTTTCATATTTATTTTTAGGGCATGGCCCCAGGCGGGAACAGCATATGTAAGCATTGGGCGGATGAGCATTTTGTAGAGGATAGCTTTCGCGGCTGTGCTCAAATACTCACTGGTTAGTAAGCATTTTAGTTCTGTCAGTCTCCCTGTGGCTTTGCCTAATTGACTATTAACGTGGTCTTTAAATGTCAGATGTGCATCTAATACTACTCCTAGATATTTAACTTTATTTTTCCATTGTATTTGTTCATCAAAGATTTGGATGTTGTCTGTTGGTTCCCGTTTTCTTTTTGTGAAGTATATTGCTTCACTTTTATTTGTGTTTATTTTGATTTTCCACTTTGTAAACCAGTCTTCAATCTCCGGTACGTGGTTTTGTATATATTTAATGGCCTGATTTGGTATCCAGCTGTGAGCGAATATGCAAGTGTCATCTGCGTGTCCGCCGATTTATCGACTTCATTTAAATTACAGTACGTGTTTCAATTCGCGCCAACTGCCTTGCTTTTCATTTGATGCACTCGGGTGCACGCTTGAAGTAGTAACAAAACTGACTTGATTCATGGGAGGCCGCAATTTTTCCTCTCATCTTATTACGAAAGAATATTGAACAATGTCTGGTCGCGGCAAAGGTGGAAAAGTCAAGGGAAAGAGCAAGTCCCGCTCCAGCAGGGCTGGCCTTCAATTCCCAGTAGGCAGAATCCATCGTCTTTTGCGAAAGGGTAACTATGCCGAACGAGTTGGTGCTGGCGCTCCCGTGTATTTGGCTGCAGTCATGGAATACCTGGCAGCTGAAGTTCTTGAGTTGGCAGGCAACGCTGCTCGTGACAACAAGAAGACTAGGATTATTCCACGTCATCTGCAGTTAGCTATCCGTAACGACGAGGAATTAAACAAGTTGTTGTCTGGAGTTACAATCGCTCAGGGTGGTGTTTTGCCCAACATTCAAGCTGTACTTCTGCCCAAGAAAACTGAGAAGAAGGCATAAATGTAAGACCTATATCTCATACAAATCGGCCCTTATGAGGGCCACAAACCCCTTTATAGAGGAGATTTACGATTGAAATGAATTGTTTTCGATATACAGACTCATCAAAAGTGTCTGAGATAGTTGCTTAGTGTCATTCGAAATTCTCGCTGCTATTCGATTAATTAGTATGTGTAGTCGTCGATCGTAATTGAAGCCCATAGGAAGTCACACTATCTTTAGAATACTCCAAACAGCGATGTGCTTAGTTCCCACTACATTATTAATTATAAGATCATTACCTTTTGTATTGTCGCTAGCTACATTTTTTTGATATTTGCGTACATCGGGCTCATATTACCCAGAGGACAGGACAGTCGAGCCCAGATTCTCAGCAATGGAAGAAAACCTCATACCACATATTCTCATGTACTTCATGCTAGACAAAGGAATTTCCAACATTCTTAAAGCACTCATGTTTCTCTCTTGCGTTGGCTTGGCTGAAATTACTCTGTTCAATATGTTCTCGACATTTATTATTGTTCATTACTATGCCCCAATGACATCATGAACAGAGCGGATCAAAAAACTTTCCTAAATTTCTTTTGCAACATAGTAATGACATTAAATGCACACTTAAGTACGATTTATTCTTTGCAAGGTCGATATTCATATTTGTGTGATATGTGTTATATGTATATGGTTTGTAATACGCAACTACTCTTATTCTCTGATCTCAGAACTCATTTGCTACTGTGCCCAACGAGCGAGCCTAGGTTTCTTGTAACTACTGCCTTTCTTTAGTAAATAATGTGAAGTATACAATGCATTAACCTACATCTCATATTTGTATTACTCTTTATTTTACTAACCCGCTACGAAGTGTCATTAATTTACATGTAAATCACAATAGACACTACCGCAAAAGAAAAAAATCGAACCCAAGACCACGTAAACAAGATAAAGGACAAGATTCAGGTTTCTAACGCATTATTCGCCCCTCACAGCACAGTATAGAAGTTGTATAAGCCTCTATACGTACATCCTACTGTCAGAACAGAAATTCCGACTTGCGTTTCGCATCTCTCATGCTCGCTACTTCCAACAAATCGCCAATTTCCAACCAGAACCCCTTCTCCAGCATTAATACTGCTACATATGAATACGTATACATGAACGTACATAATGTAAAAAAAAACGTATGATTTTCTCAAATTAATCTCTCTACGTCTGTAATTTTGTGTGCATCAAAAGGCTTTAATGTAGTTACACGAATTCTTATAATCTAACAGAAAATCGCACAAAGTAAATCTTTCCCTTTATATAAATTTGTTGGCTCTGAAAAGAGCCGTTTATGCCAATTTTATATCCAAAATAGGAGGAACCCCAACTTAACCTCCGAAACCGTACAGGGTTCTTCCTTGCCTCTTCAAGGCATACACAACATCCATAGCTGTCACTGTCTTCCTCTTGGCGTGTTCTGTGTATGTAACAGCATCTCTGATTACGTTCTCCAGGAATACTTTCAATACTCCTCGGGTCTCTTCATAAATGAGACCAGAGATACGCTTCACACCACCACGGCGAGCAAGACGCCTAATAGCGGGTTTGGTGATACCCTGGATGTTGTCACGAAGAACTTTACGGTGGCGCTTGGCACCTCCTTTGCCAAGACCCTTGCCTCCTTTTCCACGTCCTGTCATTTCGATATGTTACTGCTTCGCTCACCACACACGAGAAATACAAGCCCAAGCAGCCCAAGACTCGTGGTTTTGTTCCTTCGATCATGCAGGGAAAGCACGGAGGAAAAACACAAAACGTGTCTAAGCCAATGAGAACTGTCCTTTTCGACTGACTTTATCCAATGAGAAATAGCTTGATTTAACGGTTTTGCTCTTTATATAACTTGACTTCATTCAGCGCGCAATTATTTGAAACAAGTCGTGACAGTTGCAATGGCACGTACCAAGCAGACAGCTAGGAAATCTACTGGAGGCAAAGCTCCTCGAAAGCAGCTTGCCACCAAAGCTGCAAGAAAGAGTGCTCCAGCTACCGGTGGAGTGAAAAAGCCCCATCGTTACAGGCCTGGTACTGTGGCTCTCCGAGAAATTCGTCGTTACCAGAAGAGCACTGAATTGCTCATCCGCAAGCTGCCCTTCCAACGACTCGTCCGAGAAATTGCACAAGATTTCAAGACAGATCTTCGCTTCCAAAGCTCAGCTGTCATGGCTTTACAGGAGGCAAGTGAAGCTTACCTTGTAGGGCTTTTCGAAGACACCAACTTGTGTGCTATTCACGCAAAGAGAGTCACAATCATGCCTAAGGACATTCAGCTTGCTCGCCGCATCCGTGGGGAACGTGCTTAAGTTTGAAGTTCTGGCACTGAGTTCAAAAACGGTCCTTTTTAGGACCAATACACTACTTAGAGATGCTGTTATCCTAACAAGGATCTTGTCCATACTTGTTATCTTTTTTTTTTAAATTCTCACGCCGTATGTTGCATAGTTAATACATCTACCTTCGTTTTCCTCTCGTTTCGTATATCATCCTATCTTTCAAGTATATTCTTTAGTTTTCCCCTATGTTTACCGATTGATTATCTTCGTTTTATGTGGTCAAGGATTCGATTTTGCCATATGTTGCATAAGTTAACTTCGATTCAACCACTGTTTGCCCTTCTCAACGTTATTAATCTCATAGAACTCGCAGGCGAAATATGTACTTCTTCCAAGGTAGCAAAAGTAATATTTTCTCAGAGGTCGCTGCTGTTGAATGCAAACGTTAAACTAAACTTTCTTTAAGTGTCTGTTTGTACTTAACATCAGTTCAATTGTACACCTACATTTCTGCTGGTGTTACTATTTTTCTTTATAGCAATATTACGAATTATAAGACGGTATCCGTGGTTATTAGCGTGTTCCCTTTTCCTAACACTTTCTCATTACACCAGTATTTCCATCATTCATTAGGCGTAATCACCCGTCTCCTTTATCATAAAAATCATAATAGTACGACGTTAAATTGAAACAGTCTACTTCACTTTCACGAGTTGTAATAAGTTCGAACATTTCTTTCACCCCAGCCTTGAAAAGAGTTGATTTTAGTTTAGTGTCCCTTTCAGCAGCAAGGCTGTTTCAAACGTGGACCTACTTATTAACGTGCAATGCGAAACATTTGAGCTCCCACCGAGAATCGAACCCAGTCAGCCTGCAAAAGTTTTTCTAACAAATGCATTAAGTGCGTTTTCTGTACTGTTTCGCTACTTGAAGATAGGAACAAGGAAAAAGTAAGTGATCACAAATTGACATTACGTAATGTGTTCCCCATTTTTTTTCGAGTACACCATTCTTGACACCCGTGAAAGCTTTCTTTCCCCACCCTCAATTCCCCTCTGTTATAAAGCACTTACATCAAGAAGTGCTTCGGTTAAAAAGAAAACTCAAAGTCCCTTGCGTGTATACTATACATTGCTATGAATGAACATGTGATAATGATAGGAAAAGCACAATTTTACTCTTCTCAAAGTATTTGATGGCTCTAAAAAGAGCCGTTTTAAAATGTCAGATGATTTACTGACACATTTACTTCTTCTTTGGTGCAGCCTTCTTAGCACTTTTCGGTTTTGCTGTAGCCTTCTTTGGCTTCGGGGCCTTTGGCTTCTTGGGAGTTTTTGCCTTCTTCACTTTAGATGGTGATTTCTTAGGTTTGGGAGCAGCAGCCTTTTTCTTTTCACCAGTCTTCTTGGGACGTTTAGCTGCTGGCTTTTTCGCAGGCTTCTTCTCCTTTGATGCTGATCGTTTCGCCTTGGTTGAAGATCCACCTTCAGGCTTCTCCTTCAGCGATGAAGCACTAAGCTTAAACGATCCAGATGCACCTTTTCCCTTGGTCTGAACCAAAGACCCAGAAGCAACTGCACTTCTCAAGTATTTCTTGATAAATGGAGCAAGCTTCTCGGCATCCACTTTGTAGTTCTGAGAGATGTATTTCTTAATAGCTTGCAGTGAACTTCCTCCCCTTTCCTTCAAATTCTTGATGGCGTTGTTCACCATTTCTGATGTTCTTGGATGAGAAGGTGTTGTTTTTGGTTTCTTAGGCTTTGCAGACTTCTTAGGAGAAGCCTGTGCCGGGGCTGCAGGTGCTGATGCCGTATCTGCCATTGCTTTCTGCAATAAACTCAACGATACTGAAGAATGAAATTTTCGCTGGCAGGCAGCGTTGAGTTTGGTTACGGAGCGCGGACCGGATAGAAAGCACTTGCTGAGGCGGGCTGAGGTAAACAGAAGTTCGTAGTTGCCACAACGATAAGTGTGTTTCCTTCTATTTTGATAAACGATTTTTTTCAGGTATTCAATGAATGCACCAGATCCTATTCTTCCTTACTGGCTAGAAGAAACTTTATTCCACATAACTCAAAAGGCATTTGTTTTTATTCGCTTTTCTATTTTATGTTTCAGTCATTGCTAAGTCGGTCACACTACTTTTTCACCCTCCTTGTGCTTATAATTTTCATAATTTAACATGGAAATACTTATCAATAAATAATTATATTACCATGGTAATTAACTTCAATCCTTCCTGTGATTATACGCAAAGTACCATCTTCGTACTGCTTACTATAGTTCAATGAAGGGAATCTATAAAGTAACGCGTGTCGCACACATCTGCCTTGCAAACTCCCTGGCCTACTTCCAATGTATAGACTTTTATTTCAAATCCTGATTTAATTTCATAATTTTCTGTAGATTTTAACATTTTATTACCCAGCTTCTTAATACGAATGACAATCAAGCCTAAATATTTATTCCCTTTAACTTTATTTTTCTTTTTTATTTTGTGCCTTGTTTCATATTTGTTCTTACGTTAGCAATTAACGCACTTACCGTAGTTATGTATGAACAGGTTGTTTCTATATTTATTTTATTCCAAATAAATTAAATATATATACGGATTATTTTATGGTAGTTGATATTTTCTGTTGTTTCCTACGTGAATTGAGGAAACGCACGGACTTTCGCCTAATTCTTGTGCTACTTTCATATGTCTGTATCTGTCGAATGCTGTCGATCTGTCGAAATGTGTATTACTATCTGTCGATTCATCGAGTGAACTGAATTCGTTAACCATTTCACCAGGCGCGCATGCATTTTTTTTTTCTTCTAAGGGATCCAAGCTTCGGGGGGCAAGGTTCCAATACTACAAGCCACTATGTCTATATACTATTATTCTGCATTCGAAAACACGATAAATATTCCACTTACTTTTTCACAAAAACATGATACAGACAGAGTACAGATGAAGTGTAAGATCAGATTTATATTGATGATACATCAATATTTTCCCTGTTAATAACTACATTTAATGAGAAAGTCTGCAAATGTATGTTCACTTAGGAACTTTTGCGAGGAGTCCGCACCCGGTGGACACCCCGTGAGTACGCCTCTGCACTTGACTATACTTCGAATTATACTGCAAACAGTTGTATTTTAGTTTCCCCGTTTAGTTCATCGATATCATTAACACAAAGAAAATAGATGTTATAGATGCGTATTCTCAGTTCTCGCTTTATATCCGGACGTCTGCAAAAATCTACTCCTTTTCTTTCTTTCACGCATCCACCAAACTAACAATGATTTGTATTATAATATTTGCGCATAAAATGTATATCTCATACCTTCCATGTTCTCAAGTATTCATAGACAAAAACGGTTACTTTCTGCGAACAAATTGTCCAAACACAGTGCAAATGTCATCTATAGATTGTCCTGGTTCCGTCTGCGTGTACATAACAATGCGTCATAATCATACATTGCACATTAAGGATATCAATTAATCTTCCCAAATTCCTAGATATGCCTGGCAAAAGTTCCGCGTGTTGTAAGGATATTACATTTGTACTACCGACAAGGTGGTATCTTCCAACATTGAAGTTCAATAAACCCCAAATGTGTCGGATATAGTATTTGATTTCTTGTCTCATTGTTTGCGTCAGAGATGTCTTCTCAAGTTAGGATTTACGATACATACAGGATGAGTTGTATATATTGTTGCTGCCAGCTCTATATTAATCCCATATTTGTAAACGAATAAAAACAGTATTCTAATTATAACAATGTGCTCACAATTAATTTTATTCTTAATTGTTATACGTATTGTTGATTAAAAATGAAAATGTTGCTAAGTGAATTTTATTAATATTTTCTGTTGCGTGATATAGGAAGTGAGTGAAATATTGGAGGAATATAGTGTGCGTAGCAGATGATGTGCAGTGGCTTTGGATCGCCTGTGATAAGGTAAGGCATTTGCTATTTTAATTAACACATTTTATATACTGTAATCCTAATTATTTTTATGTGAATGTGCTTACTACTTGTGTATTCAGTGGGACCGATGTTTTAATATGTATGGTCAAGCAGTGTCGAGCCTGGTCAGTGTGTGGATAGGTGACCATTTTTTGTAAATCGATAACATTTAACTTTGTAAACACGGATGAAGTAGAAGTATATTTATTTTATTTTTTACCTCAAATATGTAGGACACTTCTCCTTTGTACATCAATTATTATTATTAGTTCAACTTGTTTACAAGTTAAATGAAAAGAATAGTCGTTATCGTGTGATGATTGTGCTCATTAGGCTAAAGAAGACTCGTGATAAGAAAGAAAAGAAGAACGGTGCTCAAGTTTCGTCACAGCATATTCTCAAAAATTTACAGGCAAAATTCAGTGTTCTGCATGAAAAGGCATATTTGTACGAAAAAAAAAAAAAATTCTGCAGACGACAGAATTAAATAAAGTAATACACATGTATTTTAGAGTTACTGGTGTAAAATCATTACAAGTGCTTTGCCAGGTGGCCAATAAAAAGCACGAATACTATTTAAGGGAGCCAAAACAGGAGAAAGCTGGGGGCCTGAGCGATAGCAAGAATGTGCGTCCAAAGTGAACAGGAGCGAAGGCGACGCGGGTATACGTATAAGCAAGGGTAGTGGAAACCAGTTAGTTTTCGAGTTTCAATAGCACTTGTCATGCATCCATACTAGTAGCGCCCCGCTTGTAAACATTAAGTACACTATGCAAGAATACACCGCCGGTGGAAAATAGTACCTAATACAGTTATCTTTCATATATACTGACTTATTTTACAGTAGTAACCCAACACTAGTAAACGTAAAATAAAAGTGTATAACTTTATATTTAATTCTATCGCCTGGCTTAGTTTTTCACCTGTAAGATGTACTTATTTAGAGCAAGTTTCTTAACTAGCAAATTAAACCGAGAACCACAGCAACCATATATATATTCTTATGATGTACTTTTCTTTGAGTGGTGTTCTCTGTCTATTCAATAACATTTTCTCAGTTTAATGCTAGCAAAAAACAAAACAAAATCAAAGTGTTTCTATATAAATTTAGTTCACCGTGTTGTAATATCACATGGAATTGAAAAACGAATAGTCGAACCTCTGCTATCTCGATCAAACTTCTCAGGATGATATACTGACTTACCGCAGAAGTTCGACTGAATACGTTTCTCAGTTCCATGGGAGAACCTGGAGAAGCAAAAGCCTGCGCAACGGAAAATACTAAATAAACTTGTAGAGCAGGTCAAGATGTATCATCATGCCAAGTTTCATTCAGATCAGAGAAGTTTGGCTGCAGCCATTTTCATTACAAAGCACAAAATGGATGGTCCCTAACCTCGAGAATCTTCACAATTGTCGACGAGTTGAACTGCACTCATCTGATCAAAATCAAACTTAAAATGGCAGTTCACTTTCAACTGTTAAATAATATGATATGCAGGCTTCTGCTTTCCTAGTTACAGTCTATCCACTGTGGTATGCATATTAGTAGAAATGTGAGAGTGCATATTTATTAAAGATTTGCTTCAAAAAGCGATGAAAGACATAGGCATTCCCGCGGGCGGTGATAACAAGATGCCGGAAAACGAACAAGCAGAAAGAATATGGGCTGAAGAAGTGTAAACGACGACGCGGCGGCCCGTAAAGGTGTTGCCGTCCTATTAAATGAATAATATCAAAAGAAAGAAAAAAAAAGTAAAAAATTTCGCGCTCGTAATCAAGACAGAAAGCAACTAAAGGAAATCTTTGTTTTACGTCCCACGTTATGCCGCTTAGGCTAAAAGAGGCGCTGATTATGAGAAATGATTGAAATGGTGGTGGAATGAAGAAAGTGGGAGGAAACGGGAGAACCCCGCGGTAACCCACCGCACATAGTTTTTGTCCACCATAAAGTTAACTTGGCGGGGGCTCAAGACAGAAAGACGGTTGGAAAAACAAATAAACGATGTTCCATCCCGTAAAAATGTTGGCGACCTATGAAATCAATATTTTTTCTTAAAGAAAAAAAAAAGAATTAAAAAGAGAAAAAAAGGTCAAAATTTCGCGCTCGCTTCGCTCGCGATCAGCAGAGAAAAGAGGACGTGACGCACCCCTAAAAGTGTTGGCGACCGATTGAATAAATATTGTGGGTAAAAAAAAAAAAAAAAAAGTCAAAAATTTCGCGCTCGCTTCGCTCGCGATCAGCACAGAAAGAAGGACGTGACGCGCCCCTAAAGGTGTTGGCAACCGATTCAATACATATTGTCGGTAAAAAAAAAAAAAAAAAAAAACGCTCGCTTCGCTCGCGATCGACATGAAAAAGGCAACGACGTGACGCCCCGTAAAATTGTCGGCGACCTATTCAATCAATATATTCGGTTGAAAAACAAAGTCAAAAGTTTCCCAATCGCTTCCCTGCCGATCGACATAAAAAAAAAGGCAACCCCTTCACCTCTCCTTATGCATTCATCAGTAAACATACAACCATAGATCACAATACCACTCACATCACCTATCAGTTCTCCACGTCCATCAAGATCCAATCATCGCCCTGGCCCTTTATGATGATACACAACATTACATGTTATTGTGTGCATTGCCCCGCGTTACAATACATGACCAAAAAAAAAAGAGAAAAAGAGCTGCACTGCCTTCAGTGTAGACATGTTCGTATTCGTAGAAAATGATTTTAGGTACACGATAGTACAGTAATCTATCTTCACATGCTTCAGATGTGAACGATACCTACACATGAAGAGGGCTCCCGAGGTTTCCTTTTCCAATAGGATGGAGCTCCACCACACTTGCAGAATGACGAGAAGTTATGTTAATAAATATATCCCAGAGTGTTTCGTAACTCGCCCTTGGTCCTAATGATGAAGCGTTCTTCAGATGGCCCCGATGTCTCCACACATGATACTATGCGACTTCTTTTCACGAGGCTCTCAAAGATCACGTTTGTGTCCTAACATTCTCTGCAGATATGACACAGCTGCGATAGCGGATCACAGAAGCCTTTCCTCTCCTTACAAGAGACGTGTTCATTCGAGCATGGGAGTAATTCGACTATCGATCAAATATCTCCCGTGTCACGATAGTAGTCACTTTCAATTCTTCTAACGAAGGTAAGAAAAAATGCTATACAAACTTCCTTTCGGTATATAAAGGATTAGGGGCCCAGAGAATATTTTCTTTCAAGAGGATACATTCTTTTTCGAACACCCTGTATATAGATCCTCTAATTATAACTGCAAACAAAATGTTGATTTTGCAATTGCTTCCATGAGAGAAAATTCTGTGCACTTTCTTTCTGAAGGGCCGGGCCTAAACGTTTTCCTTAATCATTAAATTTAGTAGTTATCTACAATTACATAGTTTTCCATTGTTCTCAAAATAAAGATTTTTCTCTATGAATTGTTGAATGTTGCTAGGGATATTGAAGTAATTCTTTTTAGTGTTTTTTTCTTTACAATAATGTACTGAACGCCTGCATTAAGGAAGTTCGTGTGTCCATCTTGCAAAATGTTTCGTCTTTTTTCATGCCCACTAAGATAAATATTCATTTTGCTCTTTTCTCCGTATGCAAACCACATTTCTTAAAGGCAACATTTTCATACAAATGTAGTACTAAAAACTTCTAATTGGCAACATCTGGGCTGCGAAGAGGAAAAAGAAAGAAATCTCGTACGTATTCGCGCGCAATTCGGAATTAGCCAATGAAAAGCACAAAAGCGGCCACCATCTCTCTCTCTTTCTTATTAACGGTTTTGTACTTTCTGCAGTTCTATCAGTGCTGCTAACCTCTTACTATATCATTGAATATGTATGTTTATATATATATATATATATATATATATATATATATATATTTTACAAAAAATCATACTACTACGGAATAATATTAAATGCCTGTAAACCCTCATTTCTGTTTGCACTTTCTGTTACACTACCTTCCCCGAACTTCTTTCAAGTTATTAAGTGCAGAACGGGGAGTTATACATATTTACTTGCGCTTTCACAATATCTGCACATTGTGTAATAATAGGAGACGTATAAAATAAAACTATATACTAATACGTATATATATATATATATATATATATATATATATATATATATATATATATATATATATATATATATATATATACAGTACACATTCCACTATCCGAGGCTTTCCTTTTCTTTTCTTGCTGACGATAAATTACGCTCTTAGAAATGTTGTCTGAAAACAATAAGAATATGTGCAAAAAATACAATCAGAGGTAGAGGTCTTTAACAGGAACTAAGCAAGGGAGTTGAAAAATTTTTTATGCATGTAAAAAATATAGACATGAACCAACTTGTGAAATAAAAAGACCAGAAAACTACTCTTTCTAAATTATGTGTAAACTTTTTACCGAAAACGAAAGTTGCACGAAAGACTTTTTGTCCCTTTTTTGGCCTCCGGTGCTTGGGGTCCCTGGTTCAATCCCAGCTCGTGCCGTGTGAACTTTGTCGTGCATAAAGACCGTGCTCATGGGTTTTCTCGGGTTTCTCCCGTTTCCTCCCACTTTCTTCATTCAGTACTCATCATCACCGTCTCCTTTAGCGTAACCGGTATAAGTATGCGACGTAAATCTAAAGATTTCATTTCATTTCCCTTTTCTGCTCATACTGCTGATTATGCGCGATTATGCCAACATCCAACTCCGCGGATAATCGTGCGATTACTGTATATACAACTAATACAGATACGTAATTACATTATCAGTTACAGTATCGGTTTTTATTTACTAATTTGCCTCACTTTATTTGCATCCCTGCAGTAAATAATTCTTATCGATAATAGTTAAAATGTATATTACATTTTAGTGCTTCACGACTGAATGATCATCTGCCTTACGTTATCTCGCAGCTGAAGAGGATGCTACACTGAAAACTACCTTGCGTTATAAAGGGTAAGTGAAACATATCTTAAAAATATCTTTCATACATTTCATTGTGTACATTAAAGAATGTAAGTTTGCCTTTTTCCTGTAATCAATACTTAATAAAGGATTTATTTTTATTTATTTATATACAATTTCATACGTGGTTCGTGATAGTAAACTCGATAGGACATAGTGGCACTATGAACATCCGAATCACTCATCATTCGAACATTCAAATATTTATTCGAATATTAGTATATTCCAAGTAATGTTAACGACGTTAATATGCTTGCCTTTATAGTTAATAATGTCAATTCTTACTTAAAACATACTTCCTTAACAGGACATTGAAGAAAAGGTAGTTGCCAACGGCCATACCATGCTGAATATACCGGTTCTCGTCCGATCACCGAAGTCAAGCAGCATCGGGCCTGGTCAGTACTTGGATGGGTGACCGCCTGGGAACACCAGGTGCTGTTGGCATCTCTTTTTCAAATTTCATTATCCTTCAAGTACGAAAATACTAGAAACATTAATTTTATAGTACTTTCAAGAGATAATTTATCAACATTATTTCATAGCGATTAATCGATATTCTAAGCGTTATACCCACTATTTCTTACACTAACAGCCTGTTTATTTGCACGGCACATTAAAATAACCTGATTTCCGATCCGTGTGCACCTACTACTATACTTAACACGGAATGTATTACCACTTTTTAAAAGTAAATTATTATGACTAAGTGTAGATCTCCGGCGAGTAAATGCCTTTCGTATACAAGCACGACACATCTCCGCTATGTGCTTTACTTTTTTACTAACAGCATATAGAAATTGGATTTCAAGGTGTTTCTACATAACAGAATGAAGCAAATTTCGTGATTTAACTCTTTCGAATAATGTGTTGGTCCTGACAAGGACCGTTTGAAATGAAAAATCTTGAAGAAGATTTTTACTTAGAGCTTGTGTACTTGGTAACAGCCTTCGTACCCTCACTTACAGCGTGCTTGGCAAGTTCACCAGGCAAAAGAAGGCGCACAGCTGTTTGGATTTCCCGGCTGGTGATAGTTGACCGCTTATTGTAATGGGCCAAACGAGAAGCTTCAGCAGCAATACGCTCGAAGATGTCATTAACAAAGCTGTTCATGATACTCATAGCTTTGCTAGATATGCCAGTGTCAGGATGCACTTGCTTCAAAACTTTGTAGATGTAAATGGCATAGCTCTCCTTCCTCCTCCTCTTCTTCTTCTTATCTCCCTTGGAGATATTCTTTTGGGCTTTACCAGCCTTCTTTGCAGCCTTTCCGCTAGTTTTTGGTGGCATGATGACTCACTCGTTCAGCAAAATTAGATGTGTCCGCCGATTTATCGACTTCATTTAAATTACAGTACGTGTTTCAATTCGCGCCAACTGCCTTGCTTTTCATTTGATGCACTCGGGTGCACGCTTGAAGTAGTAACAAAACTGACTTGATTCATGGGAGGCCGCAATTTTTCCTCTCATCTTATTACGAAAGAATATTGAACAATGTCTGGTCGCGGCAAAGGTGGAAAAGTCAAGGGAAAGAGCAAGTCCCGCTCCAGCAGGGCTGGCCTTCAATTCCCAGTAGGCAGAATCCATCGTCTTTTGCGAAAGGGTAACTATGCCGAACGAGTTGGTGCTGGCGCTCCCGTGTATTTGGCTGCAGTCATGGAATACCTGGCAGCTGAAGTTCTTGAGTTGGCAGGCAACGCTGCTCGTGACAACAAGAAGACTAGGATTATTCCACGTCATCTGCAGTTAGCTATCCGTAACGACGAGGAATTAAACAAGTTGTTGTCTGGAGTTACAATCGCTCAGGGTGGTGTTTTGCCCAACATTCAAGCTGTACTTCTGCCCAAGAAAACTGAGAAGAAGGCATAAATGTAAGACCTATATCTCATACAAATCGGCCCTTATGAGGGCCACAAACCCCTTTATAGAGGAGATTTACGATTGAAATGAATTGTTTTCGATATACAGACTCATCAAAAGTGTCTGAGATAGTTGCTTAGTGTCATTCGAAATTCTCGCTGCTATTCGATTAATTAGTATGTGTAGTCGTCGATCGTAATTGAAGCCCATAGGAAGTCACACTATCTTTAGAATACTCCAAACAGCGATGTGCTTAGTTCCCACTACATTATTAATTATAAGATCATTACCTTTTGTATTGTCGCTAGCTACATTTTTTTGATATTTGCGTACATCGGGCTCATATTACCCAGAGGACAGGACAGTCGAGCCCAGATTCTCAGCAATGGAAGAAAACCTCATACCACATATTCTCATGTACTTCATGCTAGACAAAGGAATTTCCAACATTCTTAAAGCACTCATGTTTCTCTCTTGCGTTGGCTTGGCTGAAATTACTCTGTTCAATATGTTCTCGACATTTATTATTGTTCATTACTATGCCCCAATGACATCATGAACAGAGCGGATCAAAAAACTTTCCTAAATTTCTTTTGCAACATAGTAATGACATTAAATGCACACTTAAGTACGATTTATTCTTTGCAAGGTCGATATTCATATTTGTGTGATATGTGTTATATGTATATGGTTTGTAATACGCAACTACTCTTATTCTCTGATCTCAGAACTCATTTGCTACTGTGCCCAACGAGCGAGCCTAGGTTTCTTGTAACTACTGCCTTTCTTTAGTAAATAATGTGAAGTATACAATGCATTAACCTACATCTCATATTTGTATTACTCTTTATTTTACTAACCCGCTACGAAGTGTCATTAATTTACATGTAAATCACAATAGACACTACCGCAAAAGAAAAAAATCGAACCCAAGACCACGTAAACAAGATAAAGGACAAGATTCAGGTTTCTAACGCATTATTCGCCCCTCACAGCACAGTATAGAAGTTGTATAAGCCTCTATACGTACATCCTACTGTCAGAACAGAAATTCCGACTTGCGTTTCGCATCTCTCATGCTCGCTACTTCCAACAAATCGCCAATTTCCAACCAGAACCCCTTCTCCAGCATTAATACTGCTACATATGAATACGTATACATGAACGTACATAATGTAAAAAAAAACGTATGATTTTCTCAAATTAATCTCTCTACGTCTGTAATTTTGTGTGCATCAAAAGGCTTTAATGTAGTTACACGAATTCTTATAATCTAACAGAAAATCGCACAAAGTAAATCTTTCCCTTTATATAAATTTGTTGGCTCTGAAAAGAGCCGTTTATGCCAATTTTATATCCAAAATAGGAGGAACCCCAACTTAACCTCCGAAACCGTACAGGGTTCTTCCTTGCCTCTTCAAGGCATACACAACATCCATAGCTGTCACTGTCTTCCTCTTGGCGTGTTCTGTGTATGTAACAGCATCTCTGATTACGTTCTCCAGGAATACTTTCAATACTCCTCGGGTCTCTTCATAAATGAGACCAGAGATACGCTTCACACCACCACGGCGAGCAAGACGCCTAATAGCGGGTTTGGTGATACCCTGGATGTTGTCACGAAGAACTTTACGGTGGCGCTTGGCACCTCCTTTGCCAAGACCCTTGCCTCCTTTTCCACGTCCTGTCATTTCGATATGTTACTGCTTCGCTCACCACACACGAGAAATACAAGCCCAAGCAGCCCAAGACTCGTGGTTTTGTTCCTTCGATCATGCAGGGAAAGCACGGAGGAAAAACACAAAACGTGTCTAAGCCAATGAGAACTGTCCTTTTCGACTGACTTTATCCAATGAGAAATAGCTTGATTTAACGGTTTTGCTCTTTATATAACTTGACTTCATTCAGCGCGCAATTATTTGAAACAAGTCGTGACAGTTGCAATGGCACGTACCAAGCAGACAGCTAGGAAATCTACTGGAGGCAAAGCTCCTCGAAAGCAGCTTGCCACCAAAGCTGCAAGAAAGAGTGCTCCAGCTACCGGTGGAGTGAAAAAGCCCCATCGTTACAGGCCTGGTACTGTGGCTCTCCGAGAAATTCGTCGTTACCAGAAGAGCACTGAATTGCTCATCCGCAAGCTGCCCTTCCAACGACTCGTCCGAGAAATTGCACAAGATTTCAAGACAGATCTTCGCTTCCAAAGCTCAGCTGTCATGGCTTTACAGGAGGCAAGTGAAGCTTACCTTGTAGGGCTTTTCGAAGACACCAACTTGTGTGCTATTCACGCAAAGAGAGTCACAATCATGCCTAAGGACATTCAGCTTGCTCGCCGCATCCGTGGGGAACGTGCTTAAGTTTGAAGTTCTGGCACTGAGTTCAAAAACGGTCCTTTTTAGGACCAATACACTACTTAGAGATGCTGTTATCCTAACAAGGATCTTGTCCATACTTGTTATCTTTTTTTTTTAAATTCTCACGCCGTATGTTGCATAGTTAATACATCTACCTTCGTTTTCCTCTCGTTTCGTATATCATCCTATCTTTCAAGTATATTCTTTAGTTTTCCCCTATGTTTACCGATTGATTATCTTCGTTTTATGTGGTCAAGGATTCGATTTTGCCATATGTTGCATAAGTTAACTTCGATTCAACCACTGTTTGCCCTTCTCAACGTTATTAATCTCATAGAACTCGCAGGCGAAATATGTACTTCTTCCAAGGTAGCAAAAGTAATATTTTCTCAGAGGTCGCTGCTGTTGAATGCAAACGTTAAACTAAACTTTCTTTAAGTGTCTGTTTGTACTTAACATCAGTTCAATTGTACACCTACATTTCTGCTGGTGTTACTATTTTTCTTTATAGCAATATTACGAATTATAAGACGGTATCCGTGGTTATTAGCGTGTTCCCTTTTCCTAACACTTTCTCATTACACCAGTATTTCCATCATTCATTAGGCGTAATCACCCGTCTCCTTTATCATAAAAATCATAATAGTACGACGTTAAATTGAAACAGTCTACTTCACTTTCACGAGTTGTAATAAGTTCGAACATTTCTTTCACCCCAGCCTTGAAAAGAGTTGATTTTAGTTTAGTGTCCCTTTCAGCAGCAAGGCTGTTTCAAACGTGGACCTACTTATTAACGTGCAATGCGAAACATTTGAGCTCCCACCGAGAATCGAACCCAGTCAGCCTGCAAAAGTTTTTCTAACAAATGCATTAAGTGCGTTTTCTGTACTGTTTCGCTACTTGAAGATAGGAACAAGGAAAAAGTAAGTGATCACAAATTGACATTACGTAATGTGTTCCCCATTTTTTTTCGAGTACACCATTCTTGACACCCGTGAAAGCTTTCTTTCCCCACCCTCAATTCCCCTCTGTTATAAAGCACTTACATCAAGAAGTGCTTCGGTTAAAAAGAAAACTCAAAGTCCCTTGCGTGTATACTATACATTGCTATGAATGAACATGTGATAATGATAGGAAAAGCACAATTTTACTCTTCTCAAAGTATTTGATGGCTCTAAAAAGAGCCGTTTTAAAATGTCAGATGATTTACTGACACATTTACTTCTTCTTTGGTGCAGCCTTCTTAGCACTTTTCGGTTTTGCTGTAGCCTTCTTTGGCTTCGGGGCCTTTGGCTTCTTGGGAGTTTTTGCCTTCTTCACTTTAGATGGTGATTTCTTAGGTTTGGGAGCAGCAGCCTTTTTCTTTTCACCAGTCTTCTTGGGACGTTTAGCTGCTGGCTTTTTCGCAGGCTTCTTCTCCTTTGATGCTGATCGTTTCGCCTTGGTTGAAGATCCACCTTCAGGCTTCTCCTTCAGCGATGAAGCACTAAGCTTAAACGATCCAGATGCACCTTTTCCCTTGGTCTGAACCAAAGACCCAGAAGCAACTGCACTTCTCAAGTATTTCTTGATAAATGGAGCAAGCTTCTCGGCATCCACTTTGTAGTTCTGAGAGATGTATTTCTTAATAGCTTGCAGTGAACTTCCTCCCCTTTCCTTCAAATTCTTGATGGCGTTGTTCACCATTTCTGATGTTCTTGGATGAGAAGGTGTTGTTTTTGGTTTCTTAGGCTTTGCAGACTTCTTAGGAGAAGCCTGTGCCGGGGCTGCAGGTGCTGATGCCGTATCTGCCATTGCTTTCTGCAATAAACTCAACGATACTGAAGAATGAAATTTTCGCTGGCAGGCAGCGTTGAGTTTGGTTACGGAGCGCGGACCGGATAGAAAGCACTTGCTGAGGCGGGCTGAGGTAAACAGAAGTTCGTAGTTGCCACAACGATAAGTGTGTTTCCTTCTATTTTGATAAACGATTTTTTTCAGGTATTCAATGAATGCACCAGATCCTATTCTTCCTTACTGGCTAGAAGAAACTTTATTCCACATAACTCAAAAGGCATTTGTTTTTATTCGCTTTTCTATTTTATGTTTCAGTCATTGCTAAGTCGGTCACACTACTTTTTCACCCTCCTTGTGCTTATAATTTTCATAATTTAACATGGAAATACTTATCAATAAATAATTATATTACCATGGTAATTAACTTCAATCCTTCCTGTGATTATACGCAAAGTACCATCTTCGT
The DNA here is from genome assembly GCF_964235325.1 of Thermobia domestica. Lineage (NCBI taxonomy): Eukaryota > Metazoa > Arthropoda > Insecta > Zygentoma > Lepismatidae > Thermobia > Thermobia domestica. Next base: position 18,095 of record NW_027657178.1, on the reverse strand, counting down.
ACTGCTTACTATAGTTCAATGAAGGGAATCTATAAAGTAACGCGTGTCGCACACATCTGCCTTGCAAACTCCCTGGCCTACTTCCAATGTATAGACTTTTATTTCAAATCCTGATTTAATTTCATAATTTTCTGTAGATTTTAACATTTTATTACCCAGCTTCTTAATACGAATGACAATCAAGCCTAAATATTTATTCCCTTTAACTTTATTTTTCTTTTTTATTTTGTGCCTTGTTTCATATTTGTTCTTACGTTAGCAATTAACGCACTTACCGTAGTTATGTATGAACAGGTTGTTTCTATATTTATTTTATTCCAAATAAATTAAATATATATACGGATTATTTTATGGTAGTTGATATTTTCTGTTGTTTCCTACGTGAATTGAGGAAACGCACGGACTTTCGCCTAATTCTTGTGCTACTTTCATATGTCTGTATCTGTCGAATGCTGTCGATCTGTCGAAATGTGTATTACTATCTGTCGATTCATCGAGTGAACTGAATTCGTTAACCATTTCACCAGGCGCGCATGCATTTTTTTTTTCTTCTAAGGGATCCAAGCTTCGGGGGGCAAGGTTCCAATACTACAAGCCACTATGTCTATATACTATTATTCTGCATTCGAAAACACGATAAATATTCCACTTACTTTTTCACAAAAACATGATACAGACAGAGTACAGATGAAGTGTAAGATCAGATTTATATTGATGATACATCAATATTTTCCCTGTTAATAACTACATTTAATGAGAAAGTCTGCAAATGTATGTTCACTTAGGAACTTTTGCGAGGAGTCCGCACCCCGGTGGACACCCCGTGAGTACGCCTCTGCACTTGACTATACTTCGAATTATACTGCAAACAGTTGTATTTTAGTTTCCCCGTTTAGTTCATCGATATCATTAACACAAAGAAAATAGATGTTATAGATGCGTATTCTCAGTTCTCGCTTTATATCCGGACGTCTGCAAAAATCTACTCCTTTTCTTTCTTTCACGCATCCACCAAACTAACAATGATTTGTATTATAATATTTGCGCATAAAATGTATATCTCATACCTTCCATGTTCTCAAGTATTCATAGACAAAAACGGTTACTTTCTGCGAACAAATTGTCCAAACACAGTGCAAATGTCATCTATAGATTGTCCTGGTTCCGTCTGCGTGTACATAACAATGCGTCATAATCATACATTGCACATTAAGGATATCAATTAATCTTCCCAAATTCCTAGATATGCCTGGCAAAAGTTCCGCGTGTTGTAAGGATATTACATTTGTACTACCGACAAGGTGGTATCTTCCAACATTGAAGTTCAATAAACCCCAAATGTGTCGGATATAGTATTTGATTTCTTGTCTCATTGTTTGCGTCAGAGATGTCTTCTCAAGTTAGGATTTACGATACATACAGGATGAGTTGTATATATTGTTGCTGCCAGCTCTATATTAATCCCATATTTGTAAACGAATAAAAACAGTATTCTAATTATAACAATGTGCTCACAATTAATTTTATTCTTAATTGTTATACGTATTGTTGATTAAAAATGAAAATGTTGCTAAGTGAATTTTATTAATATTTTCTGTTGCGTGATATAGGAAGTGAGTGAAATATTGGAGGAATATAGTGTGCGTAGCAGATGATGTGCAGTGGCTTTGGATCGCCTGTGATAAGGTAAGGCATTTGCTATTTTAATTAACACATTTTATATACTGTAATCCTAATTATTTTTATGTGAATGTGCTTACTACTTGTGTATTCAGTGGGACCGATGTTTTAATATGTATGGTCAAGCAGTGTCGAGCCTGGTCAGTGTGTGGATAGGTGACCATTTTTTGTAAATCGATAACATTTAACTTTGTAAACACGGATGAAGTAGAAGTATATTTATTTTATTTTTTACCTCAAATATGTAGGACACTTCTCCTTTGTACATCAATTATTATTATTAGTTCAACTTGTTTACAAGTTAAATGAAAAGAATAGTCGTTATCGTGTGATGATTGTGCTCATTAGGCTAAAGAAGACTCGTGATAAGAAAGAAAAGAAGAACGGTGCTCAAGTTTCGTCACAGCATATTCTCAAAAATTTACAGGCAAAATTCAGTGTTCTGCATGAAAAGGCATATTTGTACGAAAAAAAAAAAAATTCTGCAGACGACAGAATTAAATAAAGTAATACACATGTATTTTAGAGTTACTGGTGTAAAATCATTACAAGTGCTTTGCCAGGTGGCCAATAAAAAGCACGAATACTATTTAAGGGAGCCAAAACAGGAGAAAGCTGGGGGCCTGAGCGATAGCAAGAATGTGCGTCCAAAGTGAACAGGAGCGAAGGCGACGCGGGTATACGTATAAGCAAGGGTAGTGGAAACCAGTTAGTTTTCGAGTTTCAATAGCACTTGTCATGCATCCATACTAGTAGCGCCCCGCTTGTAAACATTAAGTACACTATGCAAGAATACACCGCCGGTGGAAAATAGTACCTAATACAGTTATCTTTCATATATACTGACTTATTTTACAGTAGTAACCCAACACTAGTAAACGTAAAATAAAAGTGTATAACTTTATATTTAATTCTATCGCCTGGCTTAGTTTTTCACCTGTAAGATGTACTTATTTAGAGCAAGTTTCTTAACTAGCAAATTAAACCGAGAACCACAGCAACCATATATATATTCTTATGATGTACTTTTCTTTGAGTGGTGTTCTCTGTCTATTCAATAACATTTTCTCAGTTTAATGCTAGCAAAAAACAAAACAAAATCAAAGTGTTTCTATATAAATTTAGTTCACCGTGTTGTAATATCACATGGAATTGAAAAACGAATAGTCGAACCTCTGCTATCTCGATCAAACTTCTCAGGATGATATACTGACTTACCGCAGAAGTTCGACTGAATACGTTTCTCAGTTCCATGGGAGAACCTGGAGAAGCAAAAGCCTGCGCAACGGAAAATACTAAATAAACTTGTAGAGCAGGTCAAGATGTATCATCATGCCAAGTTTCATTCAGATCAGAGAAGTTTGGCTGCAGCCATTTTCATTACAAAGCACAAAATGGATGGTCCCTAACCTCGAGAATCTTCACAATTGTCGACGAGTTGAACTGCACTCATCTGATCAAAATCAAACTTAAAATGGCAGTTCACTTTCAACTGTTAAATAATATGATATGCAGGCTTCTGCTTTCCTAGTTACAGTCTATCCACTGTGGTATGCATATTAGTAGAAATGTGAGAGTGCATATTTATTAAAGATTTGCTTCAAAAAGCGATGAAAGACATAGGCATTCCCGCGGGCGGTGATAACAAGATGCCGGAAAACGAACAAGCAGAAAGAATATGGGCTGAAGAAGTGTAAACGACGACGCGGCGGCCCGTAAAGGTGTTGCCGTCCTATTAAATGAATAATATCAAAAGAAAGAAAAAAAAAGTAAAAAATTTCGCGCTCGTAATCAAGACAGAAAGCAACTAAAGGAAATCTTTGTTTTACGTCCCACGTTATGCCGCTTAGGCTAAAAGAGGCGCTGATTATGAGAAATGATTGAAATGGTGGTGGAATGAAGAAAGTGGGAGGAAACGGGAGAACCCCCGGTAACCCACCGCACATAGTTTTTGTCCACCATAAAGTTAACTTGGCGGGGGCTCAAGACAGAAAGACGGTTGGAAAAACAAATAAACGATGTTCCATCCCGTAAAAATGTTGGCGACCTATGAAATCAATATTTTTTCTTAAAGAAAAAAAAAAGAATTAAAAAGAGAAAAAAAGGTCAAAATTTCGCGCTCGCTTCGCTCGCGATCAGCAGAGAAAAGAGGACGTGACGCACCCCTAAAAGTGTTGGCGACCGATTGAATAAATATTGTGGGTAAAAAAAAAAAAAAAAAAGTCAAAAATTTCGCGCTCGCTTCGCTCGCGATCAGCACAGAAAGAAGGACGTGACGCGCCCCTAAAGGTGTTGGCAACCGATTCAATACATATTGTCGGTAAAAAAAAAAAAAAAAAAAAACGCTCGCTTCGCTCGCGATCGACATGAAAAAGGCAACGACGTGACGCCCCGTAAAATTGTCGGCGACCTATTCAATCAATATATTCGGTTGAAAAACAAAGTCAAAAGTTTCCCAATCGCTTCCCTGCCGATCGACATAAAAAAAAAGGCAACCCCTTCACCTCTCCTTATGCATTCATCAGTAAACATACAACCATAGATCACAATACCACTCACATCACCTATCAGTTCTCCACGTCCATCAAGATCCAATCATCGCCCTGGCCCTTTATGATGATACACAACATTACATGTTATTGTGTGCATTGCCCCGCGTTACAATACATGACCAAAAAAAAAAGAGAAAAAGAGCTGCACTGCCTTCAGTGTAGACATGTTCGTATTCGTAGAAAATGATTTTAGGTACACGATAGTACAGTAATCTATCTTCACATGCTTCAGATGTGAACGATACCTACACATGAAGAGGGCTCCCGAGGTTTCCTTTTCCAATAGGATGGAGCTCCACCACACTTGCAGAATGACGAGAAGTTATGTTAATAAATATATCCCAGAGTGTTTCGTAACTCGCCCTTGGTCCTAATGATGAAGCGTTCTTCAGATGGCCCCGATGTCTCCACACATGATACTATGCGACTTCTTTTCACGAGGCTCTCAAAGATCACGTTTGTGTCCTAACATTCTCTGCAGATATGACACAGCTGCGATAGCGGATCACAGAAGCCTTTCCTCTCCTTACAAGAGACGTGTTCATTCGAGCATGGGAGTAATTCGACTATCGATCAAATATCTCCCGTGTCACGATAGTAGTCACTTTCAATTCTTCTAACGAAGGTAAGAAAAAATGCTATACAAACTTCCTTTCGGTATATAAAGGATTAGGGGCCCAGAGAATATTTTCTTTCAAGAGGATACATTCTTTTTCGAACACCCTGTATATAGATCCTCTAATTATAACTGCAAACAAAATGTTGATTTTGCAATTGCTTCCATGAGAGAAAATTCTGTGCACTTTCTTTCTGAAGGGCCGGGCCTAAACGTTTTCCTTAATCATTAAATTTAGTAGTTATCTACAATTACATAGTTTTCCATTGTTCTCAAAATAAAGATTTTTCTCTATGAATTGTTGAATGTTGCTAGGGATATTGAAGTAATTCTTTTTAGTGTTTTTTTCTTTACAATAATGTACTGAACGCCTGCATTAAGGAAGTTCGTGTGTCCATCTTGCAAAATGTTTCGTCTTTTTTCATGCCCACTAAGATAAATATTCATTTTGCTCTTTTCTCCGTATGCAAACCACATTTCTTAAAGGCAACATTTTCATACAAATGTAGTACTAAAAACTTCTAATTGGCAACATCTGGGCTGCGAAGAGGAAAAAGAAAGAAATCTCGTACGTATTCGCGCGCAATTCGGAATTAGCCAATGAAAAGCACAAAAGCGGCCACCATCTCTCTCTCTTTCTTATTAACGGTTTTGTACTTTCTGCAGTTCTATCAGTGCTGCTAACCTCTTACTATATCATTGAATATGTATGTTTATATATATATATATATATATATATATATATATATATATATATATATATATATATATATATATATATATTTTACAAAAAATCATACTACTACGGAATAATATTAAATGCCTGTAAACCCTCATTTCTGTTTGCACTTTCTGTTACACTACCTTCCCCGAACTTCTTTCAAGTTATTAAGTGCAGAACGGGGAGTTATACATATTTACTTGCGCTTTCACAATATCTGCACATTGTGTAATAATAGGAGACGTATAAAATAAAACTATATACTAATACGTATATATATATATATATATATATATATATATATATATATATATATATATATATATATATATATATATATACAGTACACATTCCACTATCCGAGGCTTTCCTTTTCTTTTCTTGCTGACGATAAATTACGCTCTTAGAAATGTTGTCTGAAAACAATAAGAATATGTGCAAAAAATACAATCAGAGGTAGAGGTCTTTAACAGGAACTAAGCAAGGGAGTTGAAAAATTTTTTATGCATGTAAAAAATATAGACATGAACCAACTTGTGAAATAAAAAGACCAGAAAACTACTCTTTCTAAATTATGTGTAAACTTTTTACCGAAAACGAAAGTTGCACGAAAGACTTTTTGTCCCTTTTTTGGCCTCCGGTGCTTGGGGTCCCTGGTTCAATCCCAGCTCGTGCCGTGTGAACTTTGTCGTGCATAAAGACCGTGCTCATGGGTTTTCTCGGGTTTCTCCCGTTTCCTCCCACTTTCTTCATTCAGTACTCATCATCACCGTCTCCTTTAGCGTAACCGGTATAAGTATGCGACGTAAATCTAAAGATTTCATTTCATTTCCCTTTTCTGCTCATACTGCTGATTATGCGCGATTATGCCAACATCCAACTCCGCGGATAATCGTGCGATTACTGTATATACAACTAATACAGATACGTAATTACATTATCAGTTACAGTATCGGTTTTTATTTACTAATTTGCCTCACTTTATTTGCATCCCTGCAGTAAATAATTCTTATCGATAATAGTTAAAATGTATATTACATTTTAGTGCTTCACGACTGAATGATCATCTGCCTTACGTTATCTCGCAGCTGAAGAGGATGCTACACTGAAAACTACCTTGCGTTATAAAGGGTAAGTGAAACATATCTTAAAAATATCTTTCATACATTTCATTGTGTACATTAAAGAATGTAAGTTTGCCTTTTTCCTGTAATCAATACTTAATAAAGGATTTATTTTTATTTATTTATATACAATTTCATACGTGGTTCGTGATAGTAAACTCGATAGGACATAGTGGCACTATGAACATCCGAATCACTCATCATTCGAACATTCAAATATTTATTCGAATATTAGTATATTCCAAGTAATGTTAACGACGTTAATATGCTTGCCTTTATAGTTAATAATGTCAATTCTTACTTAAAACATACTTCCTTAACAGGACATTGAAGAAAAGGTAGTTGCCAACGGCCATACCATGCTGAATATACCGGTTCTCGTCCGATCACCGAAGTCAAGCAGCATCGGGCCTGGTCAGTACTTGGATGGGTGACCGCCTGGGAACACCAGGTGCTGTTGGCATCTCTTTTTCAAATTTCATTATCCTTCAAGTACGAAAATACTAGAAACATTAATTTTATAGTACTTTCAAGAGATAATTTATCAACATTATTTCATAGCGATTAATCGATATTCTAAGCGTTATACCCACTATTTCTTACACTAACAGCCTGTTTATTTGCACGGCACATTAAAATAACCTGATTTCCGATCCGTGTGCACCTACTACTATACTTAACACGGAATGTATTACCACTTTTTAAAAGTAAATTATTATGACTAAGTGTAGATCTCCGGCGAGTAAATGCCTTTCGTATACAAGCACGACACATCTCCGCTATGTGCTTTACTTTTTTACTAACAGCATATAGAAATTGGATTTCAAGGTGTTTCTACATAACAGAATGAAGCAAATTTCGTGATTTAACTCTTTCGAATAATGTGTTGGTCCTGACAAGGACCGTTTGAAATGAAAAATCTTGAAGAAGATTTTTACTTAGAGCTTGTGTACTTGGTAACAGCCTTCGTACCCTCACTTACAGCGTGCTTGGCAAGTTCACCAGGCAAAAGAAGGCGCACAGCTGTTTGGATTTCCCGGCTGGTGATAGTTGACCGCTTATTGTAATGGGCCAAACGAGAAGCTTCAGCAGCAATACGCTCGAAGATGTCATTAACAAAGCTGTTCATGATACTCATAGCTTTGCTAGATATGCCAGTGTCAGGATGCACTTGCTTCAAAACTTTGTAGATGTAAATGGCATAGCTCTCCTTCCTCCTCCTCTTCTTCTTCTTATCTCCCTTGGAGATATTCTTTTGGGCTTTACCAGCCTTCTTTGCAGCCTTTCCGCTAGTTTTTGGTGGCATGATGACTCACTCGTTCAGCAAAATTAGATGTGTCCGCCGATTTATCGACTTCATTTAAATTACAGTACGTGTTTCAATTCGCGCCAACTGCCTTGCTTTTCATTTGATGCACTCGGGTGCACGCTTGAAGTAGTAACAAAACTGACTTGATTCATGGAGGCACTTACTCGCGCTCCAAACACGACACGCAAAAAACGTGCTGTTCGTCTTCGAGACGGCACTGGCAGCTATCATACTTACGAACGGGTCATCCCTGAAGATCCCCGAGAACTTGACACACGAGACATTATAGGCAGAGAAACGGCATGCGGCTGGTGCTCAGGCCCGCACTTACAATCCCACCATAGGGACCTCTATGGGGAACCTACTCCCTCATCGCAGACCGTCTCCTCTTCTCCCTCGGTACAACAGACTTCGCCAGACTACAACAAAATGGCCCTCTAAATGATCCAATCAGTGACTCAGAGACAGTCTACCGATTTTACTTCAGCACGTCATTCATCTTCAGAAGCACATAACAACGAGTTTCAGCTACCCAAGAGAACTTGTAAACCATCTACCGAACCTGTTACACCAATTCCTACCTCCAACACATTTGCGGCCCTTGCTGGAGCTGAGAACACTCCCGAACCGATGGATGCCACTGGCGAATCTTCCAAGACCTGGCTATACATCTACAACTGTCCGTACTCTCGGGGCTACGACCTCATAGCTAAGATGCAAAAACAATGTAAAGAAACGCCCACCTTTCGTTTCATGAAAGGTTTTCTCAAGATCAAATGCACTCTTCAAGAAGACTTCCAAGCTATCCAAGATTTCTGCTCTGCTGAAAACCTTGAGTACGCCACAGAAATACAAAAGAAGAAAGATGTCATTAAAGCAGTGATTCGCCACTTACCTCTAGACACGGCTGTGGATGCCATAATTTCCGAGCTGAAGGAAAAAGGCTATCCAGTCCTTTCCATCATTCAACTGTCCAAGCGGAACGCTCACGAACCGTCGGGGAAAACTTTGTTCCCCCTTTTTCTAGTGATAATGAGGAAAACACTCAGGGCCAACTCCTTTTTTAAAGAAGATCTCCTCCTCCATATGAAGATTAAAGTAGAGCCATATCACTCCAAAGCCTATCTACAGTGCTACAAATGCCAGCGTTTTGGCCATGGCCAAAGCACATGCCAAGCGCAACCAAGATGTGTCAAGTGCGCCGGTAACCACTGGACTTTTGCTTGTGAAAAAAGGGACACATTAACGTCTGCTAAATGCGTCAATTGCACGGGAGATCACCCCGCCAACTACTCAGGATGCCCTAAAATTCAACGCCTTCTCCAGGGGAAAAACAGTAAGACCCCTGCATCTGAAACGACGGACACTTCCACGACCCCATCAACCATGAAGCCAACCAAGACTTTTTCCAGTACAGACGACCGGACCTCCTGGCCTCCTCTTCCGAAGAAAGATACACCTCCTTCAGCACCAGAAGACACTGCCGCAACCTCCTTCAAAGATTTTCTTCAAATATTGAAGGACTTTGAACTATTCAGACTACTCCCTCTCCTCAAGAAGTATACGCCGAAATTGAAAGAAGAAAAAGACATGTTCAACAAGCTGTCAATCTTCATTGACATGCTTAGTGAATTCTTTAATTAACCACGACCTTTCCATACATACAGGACCACACCCTTATGAGGGCCACTCCAGGCTGCCTCATTGGTCATCGCCGCTGCCAATCAGGACTCTTCAAAGCTTCCAGTGCTAATACTCTCTCATCAGCAACGACCAGACTCACAGCTCCCCAGGCACTATACAGGACTTCTACCAGACTCCACATTCCCTGGCGATCAGCGACAGTGGCTGATTTGGTCATCACTTCACATGCCGTTACTTCAAATGGATTATCATCTCATATAAGAGGCAGGGGCTTCTAGCCCGGTACTCACACTCGACCAACTTGTCATGTTAACCTGTGGACCTGTGGACCTGTGGAGGCCGCAATTTTTCCTCTCATCTTATTACGAAAGAATATTGAACAATGTCTGGTCGCGGCAAAGGTGGAAAAGTCAAGGGAAAGAGCAAGTCCCGCTCCAGCAGGGCTGGCCTTCAATTCCCAGTAGGCAGAATCCATCGTCTTTTGCGAAAGGGTAACTATGCCGAACGAGTTGGTGCTGGCGCTCCCGTGTATTTGGCTGCAGTCATGGAATACCTGGCAGCTGAAGTTCTTGAGTTGGCAGGCAACGCTGCTCGTGACAACAAGAAGACTAGGATTATTCCACGTCATCTGCAGTTAGCTATCCGTAACGACGAGGAATTAAACAAGTTGTTGTCTGGAGTTACAATCGCTCAGGGTGGTGTTTTGCCCAACATTCAAGCTGTACTTCTGCCCAAGAAAACTGAGAAGAAGGCATAAATGTAAGACCTATATCTCATACAAATCGGCCCTTATGAGGGCCACAAACCCCTTTATAGAGGAGATTTACGATTGAAATGAATTGTTTTCGATATACAGACTCATCAAAAGTGTCTGAGATAGTTGCTTAGTGTCATTCGAAATTCTCGCTGCTATTCGATTAATTAGTATGTGTAGTCGTCGATCGTAATTGAAGCCCATAGGAAGTCACACTATCTTTAGAATACTCCAAACAGCGATGTGCTTAGTTCCCACTACATTATTAATTATAAGATCATTACCTTTTGTATTGTCGCTAGCTACATTTTTTTGATATTTGCGTACATCGGGCTCATATTACCCAGAGGACAGGACAGTCGAGCCCAGATTCTCAGCAATGGAAGAAAACCTCATACCACATATTCTCATGTACTTCATGCTAGACAAAGGAATTTCCAACATTCTTAAAGCACTCATGTTTCTCTCTTGCGTTGGCTTGGCTGAAATTACTCTGTTCAATATGTTCTCGACATTTATTATTGTTCATTACTATGCCCCAATGACATCATGAACAGAGCGGATCAAAAAACTTTCCTAAATTTCTTTTGCAACATAGTAATGACATTAAATGCACACTTAAGTACGATTTATTCTTTGCAAGGTCGATATTCATATTTGTGTGATATGTGTTATATGTATATGGTTTGTAATACGCAACTACTCTTATTCTCTGATCTCAGAACTCATTTGCTACTGTGCCCAACGAGCGAGCCTAGGTTTCTTGTAACTACTGCCTTTCTTTAGTAAATAATGTGAAGTATACAATGCATTAACCTACATCTCATATTTGTATTACTCTTTATTTTACTAACCCGCTACGAAGTGTCATTAATTTACATGTAAATCACAATAGACACTACCGCAAAAGAAAAAAATCGAACCCAAGACCACGTAAACAAGATAAAGGACAAGATTCAGGTTTCTAACGCATTATTCGCCCCTCACAGCACAGTATAGAAGTTGTATAAGCCTCTATACGTACATCCTACTGTCAGAACAGAAATTCCGACTTGCGTTTCGCATCTCTCATGCTCGCTACTTCCAACAAATCGCCAATTTCCAACCAGAACCCCTTCTCCAGCATTAATACTGCTACATATGAATACGTATACATGAACGTACATAATGTAAAAAAAAACGTATGATTTTCTCAAATTAATCTCTCTACGTCTGTAATTTTGTGTGCATCAAAAGGCTTTAATGTAGTTACACGAATTCTTATAATCTAACAGAAAATCGCACAAAGTAAATCTTTCCCTTTATATAAATTTGTTGGCTCTGAAAAGAGCCGTTTATGCCAATTTTATATCCAAAATAGGAGGAACCCCAACTTAACCTCCGAAACCGTACAGGGTTCTTCCTTGCCTCTTCAAGGCATACACAACATCCATAGCTGTCACTGTCTTCCTCTTGGCGTGTTCTGTGTATGTAACAGCATCTCTGATTACGTTCTCCAGGAATACTTTCAATACTCCTCGGGTCTCTTCATAAATGAGACCAGAGATACGCTTCACACCACCACGGCGAGCAAGACGCCTAATAGCGGGTTTGGTGATACCCTGGATGTTGTCACGAAGAACTTTACGGTGGCGCTTGGCACCTCCTTTGCCAAGACCCTTGCCTCCTTTTCCACGTCCTGTCATTTCGATATGTTACTGCTTCGCTCACCACACACGAGAAATACAAGCCCAAGCAGCCCAAGACTCGTGGTTTTGTTCCTTCGATCATGCAGGGAAAGCACGGAGGAAAAACACAAAACGTGTCTAAGCCAATGAGAACTGTCCTTTTCGACTGACTTTATCCAATGAGAAATAGCTTGATTTAACGGTTTTGCTCTTTATATAACTTGACTTCATTCAGCGCGCAATTATTTGAAACAAGTCGTGACAGTTGCAATGGCACGTACCAAGCAGACAGCTAGGAAATCTACTGGAGGCAAAGCTCCTCGAAAGCAGCTTGCCACCAAAGCTGCAAGAAAGAGTGCTCCAGCTACCGGTGGAGTGAAAAAGCCCCATCGTTACAGGCCTGGTACTGTGGCTCTCCGAGAAATTCGTCGTTACCAGAAGAGCACTGAATTGCTCATCCGCAAGCTGCCCTTCCAACGACTCGTCCGAGAAATTGCACAAGATTTCAAGACAGATCTTCGCTTCCAAAGCTCAGCTGTCATGGCTTTACAGGAGGCAAGTGAAGCTTACCTTGTAGGGCTTTTCGAAGACACCAACTTGTGTGCTATTCACGCAAAGAGAGTCACAATCATGCCTAAGGACATTCAGCTTGCTCGCCGCATCCGTGGGGAACGTGCTTAAGTTTGAAGTTCTGGCACTGAGTTCAAAAACGGTCCTTTTTAGGACCAATACACTACTTAGAGATGCTGTTATCCTAACAAGGATCTTGTCCATACTTGTTATCTTTTTTTTTTAAATTCTCACGCCGTATGTTGCATAGTTAATACATCTACCTTCGTTTTCCTCTCGTTTCGTATATCATCCTATCTTTCAAGTATATTCTTTAGTTTTCCCCTATGTTTACCGATTGATTATCTTCGTTTTATGTGGTCAAGGATTCGATTTTGCCATATGTTGCATAAGTTAACTTCGATTCAACCACTGTTTGCCCTTCTCAACGTTATTAATCTCATAGAACTCGCAGGCGAAATATGTACTTCTTCCAAGGTAGCAAAAGTAATATTTTCTCAGAGGTCGCTGCTGTTGAATGCAAACGTTAAACTAAACTTTCTTTAAGTGTCTGTTTGTACTTAACATCAGTTCAATTGTACACCTACATTTCTGCTGGTGTTACTATTTTTCTTTATAGCAATATTACGAATTATAAGACGGTATCCGTGGTTATTAGCGTGTTCCCTTTTCCTAACACTTTCTCATTACACCAGTATTTCCATCATTCATTAGGCGTAATCACCCGTCTCCTTTATCATAAAAATCATAATAGTACGACGTTAAATTGAAACAGTCTACTTCACTTTCACGAGTTGTAATAAGTTCGAACATTTCTTTCACCCCAGCCTTGAAAAGAGTTGATTTTAGTTTAGTGTCCCTTTCAGCAGCAAGGCTGTTTCAAACGTGGACCTACTTATTAACGTGCAATGCGAAACATTTGAGCTCCCACCGAGAATCGAACCCAGTCAGCCTGCAAAAGTTTTTCTAACAAATGCATTAAGTGCGTTTTCTGTACTGTTTCGCTACTTGAAGATAGGAACAAGGAAAAAGTAAGTGATCACAAATTGACATTACGTAATGTGTTCCCCATTTTTTTTCGAGTACACCATTCTTGACACCCGTGAAAGCTTTCTTTCCCCACCCTCAATTCCCCTCTGTTATAAAGCACTTACATCAAGAAGTGCTTCGGTTAAAAAGAAAACTCAAAGTCCCTTGCGTGTATACTATACATTGCTATGAATGAACATGTGATAATGATAGGAAAAGCACAATTTTACTCTTCTCAAAGTATTTGATGGCTCTAAAAAGAGCCGTTTTAAAATGTCAGATGATTTACTGACACATTTACTTCTTCTTTGGTGCAGCCTTCTTAGCACTTTTCGGTTTTGCTGTAGCCTTCTTTGGCTTCGGGGCCTTTGGCTTCTTGGGAGTTTTTGCCTTCTTCACTTTAGATGGTGATTTCTTAGGTTTGGGAGCAGCAGCCTTTTTCTTTTCACCAGTCTTCTTGGGACGTTTAGCTGCTGGCTTTTTCGCAGGCTTCTTCTCCTTTGATGCTGATCGTTTCGCCTTGGTTGAAGATCCACCTTCAGGCTTCTCCTTCAGCGATGAAGCACTAAGCTTAAACGATCCAGATGCACCTTTTCCCTTGGTCTGAACCAAAGACCCAGAAGCAACTGCACTTCTCAAGTATTTCTTGATAAATGGAGCAAGCTTCTCGGCATCCACTTTGTAGTTCTGAGAGATGTATTTCTTAATAGCTTGCAGTGAACTTCCTCCCCTTTCCTTCAAATTCTTGATGGCGTTGTTCACCATTTCTGATGTTCTTGGATGAGAAGGTGTTGTTTTTGGTTTCTTAGGCTTTGCAGACTTCTTAGGAGAAGCCTGTGCCGGGGCTGCAGGTGCTGATGCCGTATCTGCCATTGCTTTCTGCAATAAACTCAACGATACTGAAGAATGAAATTTTCGCTGGCAGGCAGCGTTGAGTTTGGTTACGGAGCGCGGACCGGATAGAAAGCACTTGCTGAGGCGGGCTGAGGTAAACAGAAGTTCGTAGTTGCCACAACGATAAGTGTGTTTCCTTCTATTTTGATAAACGATTTTTTTCAGGTATTCAATGAATGCACCAGATCCTATTCTTCCTTACTGGCTAGAAGAAACTTTATTCCACATAACTCAAAAGGCATTTGTTTTTATTCGCTTTTCTATTTTATGTTTCAGTCATTGCTAAGTCGGTCACACTACTTTTTCACCCTCCTTGTGCTTATAATTTTCATAATTTAACATGGAAATACTTATCAATAAATAATTATATTACCATGGTAATTAACTTCAATCCTTCCTGTGATTATACGCAAAGTACCATCTTCGTACTGCTTACTATAGTTCAATGAAGGGAATCTATAAAGTAACGCGTGTCGCACACATCTGCCTTGCAAACTCCCTGGCCTACTTCCAATGTATAGACTTTTATTTCAAATCCTGATTTAATTTCATAATTTTCTGTAGATTTTAACATTTTATTACCCAGCTTCTTAATACGAATGACAATCAAGCCTAAATATTTATTCCCTTTAACTTTATTTTTCTTTTTTATTTTGTGCCTTGTTTCATATTTGTTCTTACGTTAGCAATTAACGCACTTACCGTAGTTATGTATGAACAGGTTGTTTCTATATTTATTTTATTCCAAATAAATTAAATATATATACGGATTATTTTATGGTAGTTGATATTTTCTGTTGTTTCCTACGTGAATTGAGGAAACGCACGGACTTTCGCCTAATTCTTGTGCTACTTTCATATGTCTGTATCTGTCGAATGCTGTCGATCTGTCGAAATGTGTATTACTATCTGTCGATTCATCGAGTGAACTGAATTCGTTAACCATTTCACCAGGCGCGCATGCATTTTTTTTTTCTTCTAAGGGATCCAAGCTTCGGGGGGCAAGGTTCCAATACTACAAGCCACTATGTCTATATACTATTATTCTGCATTCGAAAACACGATAAATATTCCACTTACTTTTTCACAAAAACATGATACAGACAGAGTACAGATGAAGTGTAAGATCAGATTTATATTGATGATACATCAATATTTTCCCTGTTAATAACTACATTTAATGAGAAAGTCTGCAAATGTATGTTCACTTAGGAACTTTTGCGAGGAGTCCGCACCCGGTGGACACCCCGTGAGTACGCCTCTGCACTTGACTATACTTCGAATTATACTGCAAACAGTTGTATTTTAGTTTCCCCGTTTAGTTCATCGATATCATTAACACAAAGAAAATAGATGTTATAGATGCGTATTCTCAGTTCTCGCTTTATATCCGGACGTCTGCAAAAATCTACTCCTTTTCTTTCTTTCACGCATCCACCAAACTAACAATGATTTGTATTATAATATTTGCGCATAAAATGTATATCTCATACCTTCCATGTTCTCAAGTATTCATAGACAAAAACGGTTACTTTCTGCGAACAAATTGTCCAAACACAGTGCAAATGTCATCTATAGATTGTCCTGGTTCCGTCTGCGTGTACATAACAATGCGTCATAATCATACATTGCACATTAAGGATATCAATTAATCTTCCCAAATTCCTAGATATGCCTGGCAAAAGTTCCGCGTGTTGTAAGGATATTACATTTGTACTACCGACAAGGTGGTATCTTCCAACATTGAAGTTCAATAAACCCCAAATGTGTCGGATATAGTATTTGATTTCTTGTCTCATTGTTTGCGTCAGAGATGTCTTCTCAAGTTAGGATTTACGATACATACAGGATGAGTTGTATATATTGTTGCTGCCAGCTCTATATTAATCCCATATTTGTAAACGAATAAAAACAGTATTCTAATTATAACAATGTGCTCACAATTAATTTTATTCTTAATTGTTATACGTATTGTTGATTAAAAATGAAAATGTTGCTAAGTGAATTTTATTAATATTTTCTGTTGCGTGATATAGGAAGTGAGTGAAATATTGGAGGAATATAGTGTGCGTAGCAGATGATGTGCAGTGGCTTTGGATCGCCTGTGATAAGGTAAGGCATTTGCTATTTTAATTAACACATTTTATATACTGTAATCCTAATTATTTTTATGTGAATGTGCTTACTACTTGTGTATTCAGTGGGACCGATGTTTTAATATGTATGGTCAAGCAGTGTCGAGCCTGGTCAGTGTGTGGATAGGTGACCATTTTTTGTAAATCGATAACATTTAACTTTGTAAACACGGATGAAGTAGAAGTATATTTATTTTATTTTTTACCTCAAATATGTAGGACACTTCTCCTTTGTACATCAATTATTATTATTAGTTCAACTTGTTTACAAGTTAAATGAAAAGAATAGTCGTTATCGTGTGATGATTGTGCTCATTAGGCTAAAGAAGACTCGTGATAAGAAAGAAAAGAAGAACGGTGCTCAAGTTTCGTCACAGCATATTCTCAAAAATTTACAGGCAAAATTCAGTGTTCTGCATGAAAAGGCATATTTGTACGAAAAAAAAAAAAAATTCTGCAGACGACAGAATTAAATAAAGTAATACACATGTATTTTAGAGTTACTGGTGTAAAATCATTACAAGTGCTTTGCCAGGTGGCCAATAAAAAGCACGAATACTATTTAAGGGAGCCAAAACAGGAGAAAGCTGGGGGCCTGAGCGATAGCAAGAATGTGCGTCCAAAGTGAACAGGAGCGAAGGCGACGCGGGTATACGTATAAGCAAGGGTAGTGGAAACCAGTTAGTTTTCGAGTTTCAATAGCACTTGTCATGCATCCATACTAGTAGCGCCCCGCTTGTAAACATTAAGTACACTATGCAAGAATACACCGCCGGTGGAAAATAGTACCTAATACAGTTATCTTTCATATATACTGACTTATTTTACAGTAGTAACCCAACACTAGTAAACGTAAAATAAAAGTGTATAACTTTATATTTAATTCTATCGCCTGGCTTAGTTTTTCACCTGTAAGATGTACTTATTTAGAGCAAGTTTCTTAACTAGCAAATTAAACCGAGAACCACAGCAACCATATATATATTCTTATGATGTACTTTTCTTTGAGTGGTGTTCTCTGTCTATTCAATAACATTTTCTCAGTTTAATGCTAGCAAAAAACAAAACAAAATCAAAGTGTTTCTATATAAATTTAGTTCACCGTGTTGTAATATCACATGGAATTGAAAAACGAATAGTCGAACCTCTGCTATCTCGATCAAACTTCTCAGGATGATATACTGACTTACCGCAGAAGTTCGACTGAATACGTTTCTCAGTTCCATGGGAGAACCTGGAGAAGCAAAAGCCTGCGCAACGGAAAATACTAAATAAACTTGTAGAGCAGGTCAAGATGTATCATCATGCCAAGTTTCATTCAGATCAGAGAAGTTTGGCTGCAGCCATTTTCATTACAAAGCACAAAATGGATGGTCCCTAACCTCGAGAATCTTCACAAT
>NW_027657177.1:0-38094 GCF_964235325.1 Thermobia domestica | reverse complement strand
ACAGGTACTAACTTCATTTTTTACATTTTTTGTTGTAATCTGTAGATTTTCTTTCCCCTTTATCATGTGTGCAACACTTAGGTAGTATATTTGGTAGTTGTGTAGAAAAAATATACAGGGTGATGCAAAATTTCAACCCTTAATAGTATAAAATTATTGTTTTTTCATCAAGAAATAAAGAAAATGCACCATATACCGAGTGCGCTGTATGTAGTTCTGAATGGTACATGTTCTTACTCCTCGGTTCATTCGTCAGCCATATTGTTATGAGGCATTGAGACATATTATGTGATAAAATCTGTTATATCCTGAAAAAAACAATTAGAAAGTACCAAATATGATATCTACAAGGTAACTTCCCTTCTACGGTAGAGGACTCTGCTTGCACTCACATCATAAAGGGGGAATGCTCTTCAATTTGAGCTTTATTTCGTTAAAATATGTGCAGAAGTTTCGGAGATATAGCCTTTAGTATATAGTAGTTAGGTGCAATGCCCAACAATATAATATATATATAAAAATGACATATGTTATATTGTTGAGATGTTACCTAACAACATATTTATACCAAATAAGACAGTTTTGAAGAAAATTGAAGAAAATAATGTTTGAAGACATACTTTTTCGACTTAAGATGAGTGTCACGTGGTCTCATCAATCCTGCAAGGGTTAAATTGCTTCAAATATAACAACAGGTACTAACTTCATTTTTTACATTTTTTGTTGTAATCTATAGATTTTCTTTCCCCTTTATCATGTGTGCAACACTTAGGTAGTATATTTGGTAGTTGTGTAGAAAAAATATACAGGGTGATGCAAAATTTTAACCCTTAATAGTATAAAATTATTTTTTTTTCATCAAGAAATAAAGAAAATGCACCATATACCGAGTGCGCTGTATGTAGTTCTGAATGGTACATGTTCTTACTCCTCGGTTGTCATTCGTCAGCCATATTGTTATGAGGCAATGAGACATATTATGGGAAAGAATTTGTTATATTCTGAAAAAAAAAAAACAGTAGAAAGTACCAAATATGATATATTCAAGGTAACTTCCCTTCTACGGTAGAGGACTCTGCTTGCACTCACATCATAAAGGGGGCAATGCTTTTCAATTTGAGCTTGATTTGGTTAAAATATGTGCAGAAGTTTCGGGTATATAGTAGTTAGGCGCAATGACCAACAATATAATATATATAAAAATGACATATGTTATATTGTTGAGATGTTATCTAACAACATATTTATACCAAATAAGACAGTTTTGAGGAAAATTGAAGAAAATAGTTTTTGAAGACATACTTTTTCGACTTAAGATGAGTGTCACGTGGTCTCATCAATCCTGCAAGGGTTAAATTGCTTCAAGTATAACAACAGGTACTAACTTCATTTTTTACATTTTTTGTTGTAATCTGTAGATTTTCTTTCCCCTTTATCATGTGTGCAACACTTAGGTAGTATATTTGGTAGTTGTGTAGAAAAAATATACAGGGTGATGCAAAATTTCAACCCTTAATAGTATAAAATTATTGTTTTTTCATCAAGAAATAAAGAAAATGCACCATATACCGAGTGCGCTGTATGTAGTTCTGAATGGTACATGTTCTTACTCCTCGGTTGTCATTCGTCAGCCATATTGTTATGAGGCAATGAGACATATTATGGGAAATAATTTGTTATAGTCTGCAAAACAGTTAGAAAGTACCAAATATGATATATTCAAGGTAAATTCCCGTCTACGGTAGGTGACTCTGCTTGCACTCACATCATAAAGGGGGCAATGCTTTTCAATTTGAGCTTTATTTCGTTAAAATATGTGCAGAAGTTTCGGAGATATAGCCTTTAGTATATAGTAGTTAGGTGCAATGCACAACAATATAATATATATAAAAATGACATATGGTATATTGTTGAGATGTTACCTAACAACATATTTATACCAAATAGTACAGTTTTGAAGAAAATTGAAGAAATTAGTGTTTGAAGACATACTTTTTCGACTTAAGATGAGTGTCACGTGGTCTCATCAATCCTGCAAGGGTTAAATTGCTTCAAATATAACAACAGGTACTAACTTCATTTTTTACATTTTTTGTTGTAATCTATAGATTTTCTTTCCCCTTTATCATGTGTGCAACACTTAGGTAGTATATTTGGTAGTTGTGTAGAAAAAATATACAGGGTGATGCAAAATTTCAACCCTTAATAGTATAAAATTATTTTTTTTTCATCAAGAAATAAAGAAAATGCACCATATACCGAGTGCGCTGTATGTAGTTCTGAATGGTACATGTTCTTACTCCTCGGTTCATTCGTCAGCCATATTGTTATGAGGCATTGAGACATATTATGTGATAAAATCTGTTATATCCTGAAAAAAACAGTTAGAAAGTACCAAATATGATATCTACAAGGTAACTTCCCTTCTACGGTAGAGGACTCTGCTTGCACTCACATCATAAAGGGGGCAATGCTCTTCAATTTGAGCTTTATTTCGTTAAAATATGTGCAGAAGTTTCGGAGATATAGCCTTTAGTATATAGTAGTTAGGTGCAATGCCCAACAATATAATATATATAAAAATGACATATGTTATATTGTTGAGATGTTACCTAACAACATATTTATACCAAATAAGACAGTTTTGAAGAAAATTGAAGAAAATAATGTTTGAAGACATACTTTTTCGACTTAAGATGAGTGTCACGTGGTCTCATCAATCCTGCAAGGGTTAAATTGCTTCAAATATAACAACAGGTACTAACTTCATTTTTTACATTTTTTGTTGTAATCTATAGATTTTCTTTCCCCTTTATCATGTGTGCAACACTTAGGTAGTATATTTGGTAGTTGTGTAGAAAAAATATACAGGGTGATGCAAAATTTCCACCCTTAATAGTATAAAATTATTGTTTTTTCATCAAGAAATAAAGAAAATGCACCATATACCGAGTGCGCTGTATGTAGTTCTGAATGGTACATGTTCTTACTCCTCGGTTGTCATTCGTCAGCCATATTGTTATGAGGCAATGAGACATATTATGGGAAATAATTTGTTATAGTCTGCAAAAAACAGTTAGAAAGTACCAAATATGATATATTCAAGGTAAATTCCCGTCTACGGTAGAGGACTCTGCTTGCACTCACATCATAAAGGGGGCAATGCTCTTCAATTTGAGCTTTATTTCGTTAAAATATGTGCAGAAGTTTCGGAGATATAGCCTTTAGTATATAGTAGTTAGGTGCAATGCCCAACAATATAATATATATAAAAATGACATATGTTATATTGTTGAGATGTTACCTAACAACATATTTATACCAAATAAGACAGTTTTGAAGAAAATTGAAGAAAATAATGTTTGAAGACATACTTTTTCGACTTAAGATGAGTGTCACGTGGTCTCATCAATCCTGCAAGGGTTAAATTGCTTCAAATATAACAACAGGTACTAACTTCATTTTTTACATTTTTTGTTGTAATCTATAGATTTTCTTCCCCCTTTATCATGTGTGCAACACTTAGGTAGTATATTTGGTAGTTGTGTAGAAAAAATATACAGGGTGATGCAAAATTTCCACCCTTAATAGTATAAAATTATTGTTTTTTCATCAAGAAATAAAGAAAATGCACCATATACCGAGTGCGCTGTATGTAGTTCTGAATGGTACATGTTCTTACTCCTCGGTTGTCATTCGTCAGCCATATTGTTATGAGGCAATGAGACATATTATGGGAAATAATTTGTTATAGTCTGCAAAAAACAGTTAGAAAGTACCAAATATGATATATTCAAGGTAAATTCCCGTCTACGGTAGAGGACTCTGCTTGCACTCACATCATAAAGGGGGCAATGCTCTTCAATTTGAGCTTTATTTCGTTAAAATATGTGCAGAAGTTTCGGAGATATAGCCTTTAGTATATAGTAGTTATATGCAATGCACAACAATATAATATATATAAAAATGACATATGGTATATTGTTGAGATGTTACCTAACAACATATTTATACCAAATAGTACAGTTTTGAAGAAAATTGAAGAAAATAGTTTTTGAAGACATACTTTTTCGACTTAAGATGAGTGTCACGTGGTCTCATCAATCCTGCAAGGGTTAAATTGCTTCAAATATAACAACAGGTACTAACTTCATTTTTTACATTTTTTGTTGTAATCTATAGATTTTCTTTCCCCTTTATCATGTGTGCAACACTTAGGTAGTATATTTGGTAGTTGTGTAGAAAAAATATACAGGGTGATGCAAAATTTTAACCCTTAATAGTATAAAATTATTTTTTTTTTCATCAAGAAATAAAGAAAATGCACCATATACCGAGTGCGCTGTATGTAGTTCTGAATGGTACATGTTCTTACTCCTCGGTTGTCATTCGTCAGCCATATTGTTATGAGGCAATGAGACATATTATGGGAAATAATTTGTTATAGTCTGCAAAAAACAGTTAGAAAGTACCAAATATGATATATTCAAGGTAAATTCCCGTCTACGGTAGAGGACTCTGCTTGCACTCACATCATAAAGGGGGCAATGCTCTTCAATTTGAGCTTTATTTCGTTAAAATATGTGCAGAAGTTTCGGAGATATAGCCTTTAGTATATAGTAGTTAGGTGCAATGCCCAACAATATAATATATATAAAAATGACATATGTTATATTGTTGAGATGTTACCTAACAACATATTTATACCAAATAAGACAGTTTTGAAGAAAATTGAAGAAAATAATGTTTGAAGACATACTTTTTCGACTTAAGATGAGTGTCACGTGGTCTCATCAATCCTGCAAGGGTTAAATTGCTTCAAATATAACAACAGGTACTAACTTCATTTTTTACATTTTTTGTTGTAATCTATAGATTTTCTTTCCCCTTTATCATGTGTGCAACACTTAGGTAGTATATTTGGTAGTTGTGTAGAAAAAATATACAGGGTGATGCAAAATTTCCACCCTTAATAGTATAAAATTATTGTTTTTTCATCAAGAAATAAAGAAAATGCACCATATACCGAGTGCGCTGTATGTAGTTCTGAATGGTACATGTTCTTACTCCTCGGTTCATTCGTCAGCCATATTGTTATGAGGCATTGAGACATATTATGTGATAAAATCTGTTATATCCTGAAAAAAACAGTTAGAAAGTACCAAATATGATATCTACAAGGTAACTTCCCTTCTACGGTAGAGGACTCTGCTTGCACTCACATCATAAAGGGGGCAATGCTCTTCAATTTGAGCTTTATTTCGTTAAAATATGTGCAGAAGTTTCGGAGATATAGCCTTTAGTATATAGTAGTTAGGTGCAATGCCCAACAATATAATATATATAAAAATGACATATGTTATATTGTTGAGATGTTACCTAACAACATATTTATACCAAATAAGACAGTTTTGAAGAAAATTGAAGAAAATAATGTTTGAAGACATACTTTTTCGACTTAAGATGAGTGTCACGTGGTCTCATCAATCCTGCAAGGGTTAAATTGCTTCAAATATAACAACAGGTACTAACTTCATTTTTTACATTTTTTGTTGTAATCTATAGATTTTCTTTCCCCTTTATCATGTGTGCAACACTTAGGTAGTATATTTGGTAGTTGTGTAGAAAAAATATACAGGGTGATGCAAAATTTCCACCCTTAATAGTATAAAATTATTGTTTTTTCATCAAGAAATAAAGAAAATGCACCATATACCGAGTGCGCTGTATGTAGTTCTGAATGGTACATGTTCTTACTCCTCGGTTGTCATTCGTCAGCCATATTGTTATGAGGCAATGAGACATATTATGGGAAATAATTTGTTATAGTCTGCAAAAAACAGTTAGAAAGTACCAAATATGATATATTCAAGGTAAATTCCCGTCTACGGTAGGGGACTCTGCTTGCACTCACATCATAAAGGGGGCAATGCTCTTCAATTTGAGCTTTATTTCGTTAAAATATGTGCAGAAGTTTCGGAGATATAGCCTTTAGTATATAGTAGTTATATGCAATGCACAACAATATAATATATATAAAAATGACATATGGTATATTGTTGAGATGTTACCTAACAACATATTTATACCAAATAGTACAGTTTTGAAGAAAATTTAAGAAAATAGTTTTTGAAGACATACTTTTTCGACTTAAGATGAGTGTCACGTGGTCTCATCAATCCTGCAAGGGTTAAATTGCTTCAAATATAACAACAGGTACTAACTTCATTTTTTACATTTTTTGTTGTAATCTATAGATTTTCTTTCCCCTTTATCATGTGTGCAACACTTAGGTAGTATATTTGGTAGTTGTGTAGAAAAAATATACAGGGTGATGCAAAATTTTAACCCTTAATAGTATAAAATTATTTTTTTTTTCATCAAGAAATAAAGAAAATGCACCATATACCGAGTGCGCTGTATGTAGTTCTGAATGGTACATGTTCTTACTCCTCGGTTGTCATTCGTCAGCCATATTGTTATGAGGCAATGAGACATATTATGGGAAAGAATTTGTTATATTCTGAAAAAAAAAACAGTAGAAAGTACCAAATATGATATATTCAAGATAACTTCCCTTCTACGGTAGAGGACTCTGCTTGCACTCACATCATAAAGGGGGCAATGCTTTTCAATTTGAGCTTGATTTGGTTAAAATATGTGCACAAGTTTCGGGTATATAGTAGTTAGGCGCAATGACCAACAATATAATATATATAAAAATGACATATGTTATATTGTTGAGATGTTATCTAACAACATATTTATACCAAATAAGACAGTTTTGAGGAAAATTGAAGAAAATAGTGTTTGAAGACATACTTTTTCGACTTAAGATGAGTGTCACGTGGTCTCATCAATCCTGCAAGGGTTAAATTGCTTCAAGTATAACAACAGGTACTAACTTCATTTTTTACATTTTTTGTTGTAATCTGTAGATTTTCTTTCCCCTTTATCATGTGTGCAACACTTAGGTAGTATATTTGGTAGTTGTGTAGAAAAAATATACAGGGTGATGCAAAATTTCAACCCTTAATAGTATAAAATTATTGTTTTTTCATCAAGAAATAAAGAAAATGCACCATATACCGAGTGCGCTGTATGTGGTTCTGAATGGTACATGTTCTTACTCCTCGGTTCATTCGTCAGCCATATTGTTATGAGGCATTGAGACATATTATGTGATAAAATCTGTTATATCCTGAAAAAAACAGAAAGTACCAAATATGATATCTACAAGGTAACTTCCCTTCTACGGTAGAGGACTCTGCTTGCACTCACATCATAAAGGGGGCAATGCTCTTCAATTTGAGCTTTATTTCGTTAAAATATGTGCAGAAGTTTCGGAGATATAGCCTTTAGTATATAGTAGTTAGGTGCAATGCCCAACAATATAATATATATAAAAATGACATATGTTATATTGTTGAGATGTTACCTAACAACATATTTATACCAAATAAGACAGTTTTGAAGAAAATTGAAGAAAATAATGTTTGAAGACATACTTTTTCGACTTAAGATGAGTGTCACGTGGTCTCATCAATCCTGCAAGGGTTAAATTGCTTCAAATATAACAACAGGTACTAACTTCATTTTTTACATTTTTTGTTGTAATCTATAGATTTTCTTTCCCCTTTATCATGTGTGCAACACTTAGGTAGTATATTTGGTAGTTGTGTAGAAAAAATATACAGGGTGATGCAAAATTTCCACCCTTAATAGTATAAAATTATTGTTTTTTCATCAAGAAATAAAGAAAATGCACCATATACCGAGTGCGCTGTATGTAGTTCTGAATGGTACATGTTCTTACTCCTCGGTTGTCATTCGTCAGCCATATTGTTATGAGGCAATGAGACATATTATGGGAAATAATTTGTTATAGTCTGCAAAAAACAGTTAGAAAGTACCAAATATGATATATTCAAGGTAAATTCCCGTCTACGGTAGAGGACTCTGCTTGCACTCACATCATAAAGGGGGCAATGCTCTTCAATTTGAGCTTTATTTCGTTAAAATATGTGCAGAAGTTTCGGAGATATAGCCTTTAGTATATAGTAGTTAGGTGCAATGCCCAACAATATAATATATATAAAAATGACATATGTTATATTGTTGAGATGTTACCTAACAACATATTTATACCAAATAAGACAGTTTTGAAGAAAATTGAAGAAAATAATGTTTGAAGACATACTTTTTCGACTTAAGATGAGTGTCACGTGGTCTCATCAATCCTGCAAGGGTTAAATTGCTTCAAATATAACAACAGGTACTAACTTAATTTTTTACATTTTTTGTTGTAATCTATAGATTTTCTTTCCCCTTTATCATGTGTGCAACACTTAGGTAGTATATTTGGTAGTTGTGTAGAAAAAATATACAGGGTGATGCAAAATTTCCACCCTTAATAGTATAAAATTATTGTTTTTTCATCAAGAAATAAAGAAAATGCACCATATACCGAGTGCGCTGTATGTAGTTCTGAATGGTACATGTTCTTACTCCTCGGTTCATTCGTCAGCCATATTGTTATGAGGCATTGAGACATATTATGTGATAAAATCTGTTATATCCTGAAAAAAACAGTTAGAAAGTACCAAATATGATATCTACAAGGTAACTTCCCTTCTACGGTAGAGGACTCTGCTTGCACTCACATCATAAAGGGGGCAATGCTCTTCAATTTGAGCTTTATTTCGTTAAAATATGTGCAGAAGTTTCGGAGATATAGCCTTTAGTATATAGTAGTTAGGTGCAATGCCCAACAATATAATATATATAAAAATGACATATGTTATATTGTTGAGATGTTACCTAACAACATATTTATACCAAATAAGACAGTTTTGAAGAAAATTGAAGAAAATAATGTTTGAAGACATACTTTTTCGACTTAAGATGAGTGTCACGTGGTCTCATCAATCCTGCAAGGGTTAAATTGCTTCAAATATAACAACAGGTACTAACTTCATTTTTTACATTTTTTGTTGTAATCTATAGATTTTCTTTCCCCTTTATCATGTGTGCAACACTTAGGTAGTATATTTGGTAGTTGTGTAGAAAAAATATACAGGGTGATGCAAAATTTCCACCCTTAATAGTATAAAATTATTGTTTTTTCATCAAGAAATAAAGAAAATGCACCATATACCGAGTGCGCTGTATGTAGTTCTGAATGGTACATGTTCTTACTCCTCGGTTGTCATTCGTCAGCCATATTGTTATGAGGCAATGAGACATATTATGGGAAATAATTTGTTATAGTCTGCAAAAAACAGTTAGAAAGTACCAAATATGATATATTCAAGGTAAATTCCCGTCTACGGTAGAGGACTCTGCTTGCACTCACATCATAAATGGGGCAATGCTCTTCAATTTGAGCTTTATTTCGTTAAAATATGTGCAGAAGTTTCGGAGATATAGCCTTTAGTATATAGTAGTTATATGCAATGCACAACAATATAATATATATAAAAATGACATATGGTATATTGTTGAGATGTTACCTAACAACATATTTATACCAAATAGTACAGTTTTGAAGAAAATTGAAGAAAATAGTTTTTGAAGACATACTTTTTCGACTTAAGATGAGTGTCACGTGGTCTCATCAATCCTGCAAGGGTTAAATTGCTTCAAATATAACAACAGGTACTAACTTCATTTTTTACATTTTTTGTTGTAATCTATAGATTTTCTTTCCCCTTTATCATGTGTGCAACACTTAGGTAGTATATTTGGTAGTTGTGTAGAAAAAATATACAGGGTGATGCAAAATTTTAACCCTTAATAGTATAAAATTATTTTTTTTTTCATCAAGAAATAAAGAAAATGCACCATATACCGAGTGCGCTGTATGTAGTTCTGAATGGTACATGTTCTTACTCCTCGGTTGTCATTCGTCAGCCATATTTTTATGAGGCAATGAGACATATTATGGGAAATAATTTGTTATGGTCTGCAAAAAACAGTTAGAAAGTACCAAATATGATATATTCAAGGTAAATTCCCGTCTACGGTAGAGGACTCTGCTTGCACTCACATCATAAAGGGGGCAATGCTCTTCAATTTGAGCTTGATTTCGTTAAAATATGTGCAGAAGTTTCGGAGATATAGCCTTTAGTATATAGTAGTTAGGTGCAATGCACAACAATATAATATATATAAAAATGACATATGTTATATTGTTGAGATGTTACCTAACAACATATTTATACCAAATAAGACAGTTTTGAAGAAAATTGAAGAAAATAATGTTTGAAGACATACTTTTTCGACTTAAGATGAGTGTCACGTGGTCTCATCAATCCTGCAAGGGTTAAATTGCTTCAAATATAACAACAGGTACTAACTTCATTTTTTACATTTTTTGTTGTAATCTATAGATTTTCTTTCCCCTTTATCATGTGTGCAACACTTAGGTAGTATATTTGGTAGTTGTGTAGAAAAAATATACAGGGTGATGCAAAATTTCCACCCTTAATAGTATAAAATTATTGTTTTTTCATCAAGAAATAAAGAAAATGCACCATATACCGAGTGCGCTGTATGTAGTTCTGAATGGTACATGTTCTTACTCCTCGGTTCATTCGTCAGCCATATTGTTATGAGGCATTGAGACATATTATGTGATAAAATCTGTTATATCCTGAAAAAAACAGTTAGAAAGTACCAAATATGATATCTACAAGGTAACTTCCCTTCTACGGTAGAGGACTCTGCTTGCACTCACATCATAAAGGGGGCAATGCTCTTCAATTTGAGCTTTATTTCGTTAAAATATGTGCAGAAGTTTCGGAGATATAGCCTTTAGTATATAGTAGTTAGGTGCAATGCCCAACAATATAATATATATAAAAATGACATATGTTATATTGTTGAGATGTTACCTAACAACATATTTATACCAAATAAGACAGTTTTGAAGAAAATTGAAGAAAATAATGTTTGAAGACATACTTTTTCGACTTAAGATGAGTGTCACGTGGTCTCATCAATCCTGCAAGGGTTAAATTGCTTCAAATATAACAACAGGTACTAACTTCATTTTTTACATTTTTTGTTGTAATCTATAGATTTTCTTTCCCCTTTATCATGTGTGCAACACTTAGGTAGTATATTTGGTAGTTGTGTAGAAAAAATATACAGGGTGATGCAAAATTTCCACCCTTAATAGTATAAAATTATTGTTTTTTCATCAAGAAATAAAGAAAATGCACCATATACCGAGTGCGCTGTATGTAGTTCTGAATGGTACATGTTCTTACTCCTCGGTTGTCATTCGTCAGCCATATTGTTATGAGGCAATGAGACATATTATGGGAAATAATTTGTTATAGTCTGCAAAAAACAGTTAGAAAGTACCAAATATGATATATTCAAGGTAAATTCCCGTCTACGGTAGAGGACTCTGCTTGCACTCACATCATAAAGGGGGCAATGCTCTTCAATTTGAGCTTTATTTCGTTAAAATATGTGCAGAAGTTTCGGAGATATAGCCTTTAGTATATAGTAGTTAGGTGCAATGCCCAACAATATAATATATATAAAAATGACATATGTTATATTGTTGAGATGTTACCTAACAACATATTTATACCAAATAAGACAGTTTTGAAGAAAATTGAAGAAAATAATGTTTGAAGACATACTTTTTCGACTTAAGATGAGTGTCACGTGGTCTCATCAATCCTGCAAGGGTTAAATTGCTTCAAATATAACAACAGGTACTAACTTCATTTTTTACATTTTTTGTTGTAATCTATAGATTTTCTTTCCCCTTTATCATGTGTGCAACACTTAGGTAGTATATTTGGTAGTTGTGTAGAAAAAATATACAGGGTGATGCAAAATTTCCACCCTTAATAGTATAAAATTATTGTTTTTTCATGAAGAAATAAAGAAAATGCACCATATACCGAGTGCGCTGTATGTAGTTCTGAATGGTACATGTTCTTACTCCTCGATTCATTCGTCAGCCATATTGTTATGAGGCATTGAGACATATTATGTGATAAAATCTGTTATATCCTGAAAAAAACAGTTAGAAAGTACCAAATATGATATCTACAAGGTAACTTCCCTTCTACGGTAGAGGACTCTGCTTGCACTCACATCATAAAGGGGGCAATGCTCTTCAATTTGAGCTTTATTTCGTTAAAATATGTGCAGAAGTTTCGGAGATATAGCCTTTAGTATATAGTAGTTAGGTGCAATGCCCAACAATATAATATATATAAAAATGACTTATGTTATATTGTTGAGATGTTACCTAACAACATATTTATACCAAATAAGACAGTTTTGAAGAAAATTGAAGAAAATAATGTTTGAAGACATACTTTTTCGACTTAAGATGAGTGTCACGTGGTCTCATCAATCCTGCAAGGGTTAAATTGCTTCAAATATAACAACAGGTACTAACTTCATTTTTTACATTTTTTGTTGTAATCTATAGATTTTCTTTCCCCTTTATCATGTGTGCAACACTTAGGTAGTATATTTGGTAGTTGTGTAGAAAAAATATACAGGGTGATGCAAAATTTCCACCCTTAATAGTATAAAATTATTGTTTTTTCATCAAGAAATAAAGAAAATGCACCATATACCGAGTGCGCTGTATGTAGTTCTGAATGGTACATGTTCTTACTCCTCGGTTGTCATTCGTCAGCCATATTGTTATGAGGCAATGAGACATATTATGGGAAATAATTTGTTATAGTCTGCAAAAAACAGTTAGAAAGTACCAAATATGATATATTCAAGGTAAATTCCCGTCTACGGTAGGGGACTCTGCTTGCACTCACATCATAAAGGGGGCAATGCTCTTCAATTTGAGCTTTATTTCGTTAAAATATGTGCAGAAGTTTCGGAGATATAGCCTTTAGTATATAGTAGTTATATGCAATGCACAACAATATAATATATATAAAAATGACATATGGTATATTGTTGAGATGTTACCTAACAACATATTTATACCAAATAGTACAGTTTTGAAGAAAATTTAAGAAAATAGTTTTTGAAGACATACTTTTTCGACTTAAGATGAGTGTCACGTGGTCTCATCAATCCTGCAAGGGTTAAATTGCTTCAAATATAACAACAGGTACTAACTTCATTTTGTACATTTTTTGTTGTAATCTATAGATTTTCTTTCCCCTTTATCATGTGTGCAACACTTAGGTAGTATATTTGGTAGTTGTGTAGAAAAAATATACAGGGTGATGCAAAATTTTAACCCTTAATAGTATAAAATTATTTTTTTTTTCATCAAGAAATAAAGAAAATGCACCATATACCGAGTGCGCTGTATGTAGTTCTGAATGGTACATGTTCTTACTCCTCGGTTGTCATTCGTCAGCCATATTGTTATGAGGCAATGAGACATATTATGGGAAAGAATTTGTTATATTCTGAAAAAAAAAACAGTAGAAAGTACCAAATATGAATATATTCTAAGATAACTTCCCTTCTAGCGTAGAGGACTCTGCTTGCACTCACATCATAAAGGGGGCAATGCTTTTCAATTTGAGCTTGATTTGGTTAAAATATGTGCACAAGTTTCGGGTATATAGTAGTTAGGCGCAATGACCAACATATAATATATATAAAAATGACATATGTTATATTGTTGAGATGTTATCTAACAACATATTATACCAAATAAGACAGTTTTGAGGAAAATTGAAGAAAATAGTGTTTGAAGACATACTTTTTCGACTTAAGATGAGTGTCACGTGGTCTCATCAATCCTGCAAGGGTTAAATTGCTTCAAGTATAACAACAGGTACTAACTTCATTTTTTACATTTTTTGTTGTAATCTGTAGATTTTCTTTCCCCTTTATCATGTGTGCAACACTTAGGTAGTATATTTGGTAGTTGTGTAGAAAAAATATACAGGGTGATGCAAAATTTCAACCCTTAATAGTATAAAATTATTGTTTTTTCATCAAGAAATAAAGAAAATGCACCATATACCGAGTGCGCTGTATGTGGTTCTGAATGGTACATGTTCTTACTCCTCGGTTCATTCGTCAGCCATATTGTTATGAGGCATTGAGACATATTATGTGATAAAATCTGTTATATCCTGAAAAAACAGTTAGAAAGTACCAAATATGATATCTACAAGGTAACTTCCCTTCTACGGTAGAGGACTCTGCTTGCACTCACATCATAAAGGGGGCAATGCTCTTCAATTTGAGCTTTATTTCGTTAAAATATGTGCAGAAGTTTCGGAGATATAGCCTTTAGTATATAGTAGTTAGGCGCAATGCCCAACAATATAATATATATAAAAATGACATATGTTATATTGTTGAGATGTTACCTAACAACATATTTATACCAAATAAGACAGTTTTGAAGAAAATTGAAGAAAATAATGTTTGAAGACATACTTTTTCGACTTAAGATGAGTGTCACGTGGTCTCATCAAATCCTGCAAGGGTTAAATTGCTTCAAATATAACAACAGGTACTAACTTCATTTTTTACATTTTTTGTTGTAATCTATAGATTTTCTTTCCCCTTTATCATGTGTGCAACACTTAGGTAGTATATTTGGTAGTTGTGTAGAAAAAATATACAGGGTGATGCAAAATTTCCACCCTTAATAGTATAAAATTATTGTTTTTTCATCAAGAAATAAAGAAAATGCACCATATACCGAGTGCGCTGTATGTAGTTCTGAATGGTACATGTTCTTACTCCTCGGTTGTCATTCGTCAGCCATATTGTTATGAGGCAATGAGACATATTATGGGAAATAATTTGTTATAGTCTGCAAAAAACAGTTAGAAAGTACCAAATATGATATATTCAAGGTAAATTCCCGTCTACGGTAGAGGACTCTGCTTGCACTCACATCATAAAGGGGGCAATGCTCTTCAATTTGAGCTTTATTTCGTTAAAATATGTGCAGAAGTTTCGGAGATATAGCCTTTAGTATATAGTAGTTAGGTGCAATGCCCAACAATATAATATATATAAAAATGACATATGTTATATTGTTGAGATGTTACCTAACAACATATTTATACCAAATAAGACAGTTTTGAAGAAAATTGAAGAAAATAATGTTTGAAGACATACTTTTTCGACTTAAGATGAGTGTCACGTGGTCTCATCAATCCTGCAAGGGTTAAATTGCTTCAAATATAACAACAGGTACTAACTTAATTTTTTACATTTTTTGTTGTAATCTATAGATTTTCTTTCCCCTTTATCATGTGTGCAACACTTAGGTAGTATATTTGGTAGTTGTGTAGAAAAAATATACAGGGTGATGCAAAATTTCCACCCTTAATAGTATAAAATTATTGTTTTTTCATCAAGAAATAAAGAAAATGCACCATATACCGAGTGCGCTGTATGTAGTTCTGAATGGTACATGTTCTTACTCCTCGGTTCATTCGTCAGCCATATTGTTATGAGGCATTGAGACATATTATGTGATAAAATCTGTTATATCCTGAAAAAAACAGTTAGAAAGTACCAAATATGATATCTACAAGGTAACTTCCCTTCTACGGTAGAGGACTCTGCTTGCACTCACATCATAAAGGGGGCAATGCTCTTCAATTTGAGCTTTATTTCGTTAAAATATGTGCAGAAGTTTCGGAGATATAGCCTTTAGTATATAGTAGTTAGGTGCAATGCCCAACAATATAATATATATAAAAATGACATATGTTATATTGTTGAGATGTTACCTAACAACATATTTATACCAAATAAGACAGTTTTGAAGAAAATTGAAGAAAATAATGTTTGAAGACATACTTTTTCGACTTAAGATGAGTGTCACGTGGTCTCATCAATCCTGCAAGGGTTAAATTGCTTCAAATATAACAACAGGTACTAACTTCATTTTTTACATTTTTTGTTGTAATCTATAGATTTTCTTTCCCCTTTATCATGTGTGCAACACTTAGGTAGTATATTTGGTAGTTGTGTAGAAAAAATATACAGGGTGATGCAAAATTTCCACCCTTAATAGTATAAAATTATTGTTTTTTCATCAAGAAATAAAGAAAATGCACCATATACCGAGTGCGCTGTATGTAGTTCTGAATGGTACATGTTCTTACTCCTCGGTTGTCATTCGTCAGCCATATTGTTATGAGGCAATGAGACATATTATGGGAAATAATTTGTTATAGTCTGCAAAAAACAGTTAGAAAGTACCAAATATGATATATTCAAGGTAAATTCCCGTCTACGGTAGAGGACTCTGCTTGCACTCACATCATAAATGGGGCAATGCTCTTCAATTTGAGCTTTATTTCGTTAAAATATGTGCAGAAGTTTCGGAGATATAGCCTTTAGTATATAGTAGTTATATGCAATGCACAACAATATAATATATATAAAAATGACATATGGTATATTGTTGAGATGTTACCTAACAACATATTTATACCAAATAGTACAGTTTTGAAGAAAATTGAAGAAAATAGTTTTTGAAGACATACTTTTTCGACTTAAGATGAGTGTCACGTGGTCTCATCAATCCTGCAAGGGTTAAATTGCTTCAAATATAACAACAGGTACTAACTTCATTTTTTACATTTTTTGTTGTAATCTATAGATTTTCTTTCCCCTTTATCATGTGTGCAACACTTAGGTAGTATATTTGGTAGTTGTGTAGAAAAAATATACAGGGTGATGCAAAATTTTAACCCTTAATAGTATAAAATTATTTTTTTTTTCATCAAGAAATAAAGAAAATGCACCATATACCGAGTGCGCTGTAT
This sequence comes from Thermobia domestica, assembly GCF_964235325.1. Taxonomy (NCBI): domain Eukaryota; kingdom Metazoa; phylum Arthropoda; class Insecta; order Zygentoma; family Lepismatidae; genus Thermobia; species Thermobia domestica. The sequence continues at coordinate 21,328 of NW_027657177.1, read as the reverse complement.
GTAGTTCTGAATGGTACATGTTCTTACTCCTCGGTTGTCATTCGTCAGCCATATTTTTATGAGGCAATGAGACATATTATGGGAAATAATTTGTTATGGTCTGCAAAAAACAGTTAGAAAGTACCAAATATGATATATTCAAGGTAAATTCCCGTCTACGGTAGAGAACTCTGCTTGCACTCACATCATAAAGGGGGCAATGCTCTTCAATTTGAGCTTGATTTCGTTAAAATATGTGCAGAAGTTTCGGAGATATAGCCTTTAGTATATAGTAGTTAGGTGCAATGCACAACAATATAATATATATAAAAATGACATATGTTATATTGTTGAGATGTTACCTAACAACATATTTATACCAAATAAGACAGTTTTGAAGAAAATTGAAGAAAATAATGTTTGAAGACATACTTTTTCGACTTAAGATGAGTGTCACGTGGTCTCATCAATCCTGCAAGGGTTAAATTGCTTCAAATATAACAACAGGTACTAACTTCATTTTTTACATTTTTTGTTGTAATCTATAGATTTTCTTTCCCCTTTATCATGTGTGCAACACTTAGGTAGTATATTTGGTAGTTGTGTAGAAAAAATATACAGGGTGATGCAAAATTTCCACCCTTAATAGTATAAAATTATTGTTTTTTCATCAAGAAATAAAGAAAATGCACCATATACCGAGTGCGCTGTATGTAGTTCTGAATGGTACATGTTCTTACTCCTCGGTTCATTCGTCAGCCATATTGTTATGAGGCATTGAGACATATTATGTGATAAAATCTGTTATATCCTGAAAAAAACAGTTAGAAAGTACCAAATATGATATCTACAAGGTAACTTCCCTTCTACGGTAGAGGACTCTGCTTGCACTCACATCATAAAGGGGGCAATGCTCTTCAATTTGAGCTTTATTTCGTTAAAATATGTGCAGAAGTTTCGGAGATATAGCCTTTAGTATATAGTAGTTAGGTGCAATGCCCAACAATATAATATATATAAAAATGACATATGTTATATTGTTGAGATGTTACCTAACAACATATTTATACCAAATAAGACAGTTTTGAAGAAAATTGAAGAAAATAATGTTTGAAGACATACTTTTTCGACTTAAGATGAGTGTCACGTGGTCTCATCAATCCTGCAAGGGTTAAATTGCTTCAAATATAACAACAGGTACTAACTTCATTTTTTACATTTTTTGTTGTAATCTATAGATTTTCTTTCCCCTTTATCATGTGTGCAACACTTAGGTAGTATATTTGGTAGTTGTGTAGAAAAAATATACAGGGTGATGCAAAATTTCCACCCTTAATAGTATAAAATTATTGTTTTTTCATCAAGAAATAAAGAAAATGCACCATATACCGAGTGCGCTGTATGTAGTTCTGAATGGTACATGTTCTTACTCCTCGGTTGTCATTCGTCAGCCATATTGTTATGAGGCAATGAGACATATTATGGGAAATAATTTGTTATAGTCTGCAAAAAACAGTTAGAAAGTACCAAATATGATATATTCAAGGTAAATTCCCGTCTACGGTAGAGGACTCTGCTTGCACTCACATCATAAAGGGGGCAATGCTCTTCAATTTGAGCTTTATTTCGTTAAAATATGTGCAGAAGTTTCGGAGATATAGCCTTTAGTATATAGTAGTTAGGTGCAATGCCCAACAATATAATATATATAAAAATGACATATGTTATATTGTTGAGATGTTACCTAACAACATATTTATACCAAATAAGACAGTTTTGAAGAAAATTGAAGAAAATAATGTTTGAAGACATACTTTTTCGACTTAAGATGAGTGTCACGTGGTCTCATCAATCCTGCAAGGGTTAAATTGCTTCAAATATAACAACAGGTACTAACTTCATTTTTTACATTTTTTGTTGTAATCTATAGATTTTCTTTCCCCTTTATCATGTGTGCAACACTTAGGTAGTATATTTGGTAGTTGTGTAGAAAAAATATACAGGGTGATGCAAAATTTCCACCCTTAATAGTATAAAATTATTGTTTTTTCATGAAGAAATAAAGAAAATGCACCATATACCGAGTGCGCTGTATGTAGTTCTGAATGGTACATGTTCTTACTCCTCGGTTCATTCGTCAGCCATATTGTTATGAGGCATTGAGACATATTATGTGATAAAATCTGTTATATCCTGAAAAAAACAGTTAGAAAGTACCAAATATGATATCTACAAGGTAACTTCCCTTCTACGGTAGAGGACTCTGCTTGCACTCACATCATAAAGGGGGCAATGCTCTTCAATTTGAGCTTTATTTCGTTAAAATATGTGCAGAAGTTTCGGAGATATAGCCTTTAGTATATAGTAGTTAGGTGCAATGCCCAACAATATAATATATATAAAAATGACATATGTTATATTGTTGAGATGTTACCTAACAACATATTTATACCAAATAAGACAGTTTTGAAGAAAATTGAAGAAAATAATGTTTGAAGACATACTTTTTCGACTTAAGATGAGTGTCACGTGGTCTCATCAATCCTGCAAGGGTTAAATTGCTTCAAATATAACAACAGGTACTAACTTCATTTTTTACATTTTTTGTTGTAATCTATAGATTTTCTTTCCCCTTTATCATGTGTGCAACACTTAGGTAGTATATTTGGTAGTTGTGTAGAAAAAATATACAGGGTGATGCAAAATTTCCACCCTTAATAGTATAAAATTATTGTTTTTTCATCAAGAAATAAAGAAAATGCACCATATACCGAGTGCGCTGTATGTAGTTCTGAATGGTACATGTTCTTACTCCTCGGTTGTCATTCGTCAGCCATATTGTTATGAGGCAATGAGACATATTATGGGAAATAATTTGTTATAGTCTGCAAAAAACAGTTAGAAAGTACCAAATATGATATATTCAAGGTAAATTCCCGTCTACGGTAGGGGACTCTGCTTGCACTCACATCATAAAGGGGGCAATGCTCTTCAATTTGAGCTTTATTTCGTTAAAATATGTGCAGAAGTTTCGGAGATATAGCCTTTAGTATATAGTAGTTATATGCAATGCACAACAATATAATATATATAAAAATGACATATGGTATATTGTTGAGATGTTACCTAACAACATATTTATACCAAATAGTACAGTTTTGAAGAAAATTTAAGAAAATAGTTTTTGAAGACATACTTTTTCGACTTAAGATGAGTGTCACGTGGTCTCATCAATCCTGCAAGGGTTAAATTGCTTCAAATATAACAACAGGTACTAACTTCATTTTTTACATTTTTTGTTGTAATCTATAGATTTTCTTTCCCCTTTATCATGTGTGCAACACTTAGGTAGTATATTTGGTAGTTGTGTAGAAAAAATATACAGGGTGATGCAAAATTTTAACCCTTAATAGTATAAAATTATTTTTTTTTTCATCAAGAAATAAAGAAAATGCACCATATACCGAGTGCGCTGTATGTAGTTCTGAATGGTACATGTTCTTACTCCTCGGTTGTCATTCGTCAGCCATATTGTTATGAGGCAATGAGACATATTATGGGAAAGAATTTGTTATATTCTGAAAAAAAAAACAGTAGAAAGTACCAAATATGATATATTCAAGATAACTTCCCTTCTACGGTAGAGGACTCTGCTTGCACTCACATCATAAAGGGGGCAATGCTTTTCAATTTGAGCTTGATTTGGTTAAAATATGTGCACAAGTTTCGGGTATATAGTAGTTAGGCGCAATGACCAACAATATAATATATATAAAAATGACATATGTTATATTGTTGAGATGTTATCTAACAACATATTTATACCAAATAAGACAGTTTTGAGGAAAATTGAAGAAAATAGTGTTTGAAGACATACTTTTTCGACTTAAGATGAGTGTCACGTGGTCTCATCAATCCTGCAAGGGTTAAATTGCTTCAAGTATAACAACAGGTACTAACTTCATTTTTTACATTTTTTGTTGTAATCTGTAGATTTTCTTTCCCCTTTATCATGTGTGCAACACTTAGGTAGTATATTTGGTAGTTGTGTAGAAAAAATATACAGGGTGATGCAAAATTTCAACCCTTAATAGTATAAAATTATTGTTTTTTCATCAAGAAATAAAGAAAATGCACCATATACCGAGTGCGCTGTATGTGGTTCTGAATGGTACATGTTCTTACTCCTCGGTTCATTCGTCAGCCATATTGTTATGAGGCATTGAGACATATTATGTGATAAAATCTGTTATATCCTGAAAAAAACAGTTAGAAAGTACCAAATATGATATCTACAAGGTAACTTCCCTTCTACGGTAGAGGACTCTGCTTGCACTCACATCATAAAGGGGGCAATGCTCTTCAATTTGAGCTTTATTTCGTTAAAATATGTGCAGAAGTTTCGGAGATATAGCCTTTAGTATATAGTAGTTAGGCGCAATGCCCAACAATATAATATATATAAAAATGACATATGTTATATTGTTGAGATGTTACCTAACAACATATTTATACCAAATAAGACAGTTTTGAAGAAAATTGAAGAAAATAATGTTTGAAGACATACTTTTTCGACTTAAGATGAGTGTCACGTGGTCTCATCAATCCTGCAAGGGTTAAATTGCTTCAAATATAACAACAGGTACTAACTTCATTTTTTACATTTTTTGTTGTAATCTATAGATTTTCTTTCCCCTTTATCATGTGTGCAACACTTAGGTAGTATATTTGGTAGTTGTGTAGAAAAAATATACAGGGTGATGCAAAATTTCCACCCTTAATAGTATAAAATTATTGTTTTTTCATCAAGAAATAAAGAAAATGCACCATATACCGAGTGCGCTGTATGTAGTTCTGAATGGTACATGTTCTTACTCCTCGGTTGTCATTCGTCAGCCATATTGTTATGAGGCAATGAGACATATTATGGGAAATAATTTGTTATAGTCTGCAAAAAACAGTTAGAAAGTACCAAATATGATATATTCAAGGTAAATTCCCGTCTACGGTAGAGGACTCTGCTTGCACTCACATCATAAAGGGGGCAATGCTCTTCAATTTGAGCTTTATTTCGTTAAAATATGTGCAGAAGTTTCGGAGATATAGCCTTTAGTATATAGTAGTTAGGTGCAATGCCCAACAATATAATATATATAAAAATGACATATGTTATATTGTTGAGATGTTACCTAACAACATATTTATACCAAATAAGACAGTTTTGAAGAAAATTGAAGAAAATAATGTTTGAAGACATACTTTTTCGACTTAAGATGAGTGTCACGTGGTCTCATCAATCCTGCAAGGGTTAAATTGCTTCAAATATAACAACAGGTACTAACTTAATTTTTTACATTTTTTGTTGTAATCTATAGATTTTCTTTCCCCTTTATCATGTGTGCAACACTTAGGTAGTATATTTGGTAGTTGTGTAGAAAAAATATACAGGGTGATGCAAAATTTCCACCCTTAATAGTATAAAATTATTGTTTTTTCATCAAGAAATAAAGAAAATGCACCATATACCGAGTGCGCTGTATGTAGTTCTGAATGGTACATGTTCTTACTCCTCGGTTCATTCGTCAGCCATATTGTTATGAGGCATTGAGACATATTATGTGATAAAATCTGTTATATCCTGAAAAAAACAGTTAGAAAGTACCAAATATGATATCTACAAGGTAACTTCCCTTCTACGGTAGAGGACTCTGCTTGCACTCACATCATAAAGGGGGCAATGCTCTTCAATTTGAGCTTTATTTCGTTAAAATATGTGCAGAAGTTTCGGAGATATAGCCTTTAGTATATAGTAGTTAGGTGCAATGCCCAACAATATAATATATATAAAAATGACATATGTTATATTGTTGAGATGTTACCTAACAACATATTTATACCAAATAAGACAGTTTTGAAGAAAATTGAAGAAAATAATGTTTGAAGACATACTTTTTCGACTTAAGATGAGTGTCACGTGGTCTCATCAATCCTGCAAGGGTTAAATTGCTTCAAATATAACAACAGGTACTAACTTCATTTTTTACATTTTTTGTTGTAATCTATAGATTTTCTTTCCCCTTTATCATGTGTGCAACACTTAGGTAGTATATTTGGTAGTTGTGTAGAAAAAATATACAGGGTGATGCAAAATTTCCACCCTTAATAGTATAAAATTATTGTTTTTTCATCAAGAAATAAAGAAAATGCACCATATACCGAGTGCGCTGTATGTAGTTCTGAATGGTACATGTTCTTACTCCTCGGTTGTCATTCGTCAGCCATATTGTTATGAGGCAATGAGACATATTATGGGAAATAATTTGTTATAGTCTGCAAAAAACAGTTAGAAAGTACCAAATATGATATATTCAAGGTAAATTCCCGTCTACGGTAGAGGACTCTGCTTGCACTCACATCATAAATGGGGCAATGCTCTTCAATTTGAGCTTTATTTCGTTAAAATATGTGCAGAAGTTTCGGAGATATAGCCTTTAGTATATAGTAGTTATATGCAATGCACAACAATATAATATATATAAAAATGACATATGGTATATTGTTGAGATGTTACCTAACAACATATTTATACCAAATAGTACAGTTTTGAAGAAAATTGAAGAAAATAGTTTTTGAAGACATACTTTTTCGACTTAAGATGAGTGTCACGTGGTCTCATCAATCCTGCAAGGGTTAAATTGCTTCAAATATAACAACAGGTACTAACTTCATTTTTTACATTTTTTGTTGTAATCTATAGATTTTCTTTCCCCTTTATCATGTGTGCAACACTTAGGTAGTATATTTGGTAGTTGTGTAGAAAAAATATACAGGGTGATGCAAAATTTTAACCCTTAATAGTATAAAATTATTTTTTTTTTCATCAAGAAATAAAGAAAATGCACCATATACCGAGTGCGCTGTATGTAGTTCTGAATGGTACATGTTCTTACTCCTCGGTTGTCATTCGTCAGCCATATTTTTATGAGGCAATGAGACATATTATGGGAAATAATTTGTTATGGTCTGCAAAAAACAGTTAGAAAGTACCAAATATGATATATTCAAGGTAAATTCCCGTCTACGGTAGAGGACTCTGCTTGCACTCACATCATAAAGGGGGCAATGCTCTTCAATTTGAGCTTGATTTCGTTAAAATATGTGCAGAAGTTTCGGAGATATAGCCTTTAGTATATAGTAGTTAGGTGCAATGCACAACAATATAATATATATAAAAATGACATATGTTATATTGTTGAGATGTTACCTAACAACATATTTATACCAAATAAGACAGTTTTGAAGAAAATTGAAGAAAATAATGTTTGAAGACATACTTTTTCGACTTAAGATGAGTGTCACGTGGTCTCATCAATCCTGCAAGGGTTAAATTGCTTCAAATATAACAACAGGTACTAACTTCATTTTTTACATTTTTTGTTGTAATCTATAGATTTTCTTTCCCCTTTATCATGTGTGCAACACTTAGGTAGTATATTTGGTAGTTGTGTAGAAAAAATATACAGGGTGATGCAAAATTTCCACCCTTAATAGTATAAAATTATTGTTTTTTCATCAAGAAATAAAGAAAATGCACCATATACCGAGTGCGCTGTATGTAGTTCTGAATGGTACATGTTCTTACTCCTCGGTTCATTCGTCAGCCATATTGTTATGAGGCATTGAGACATATTATGTGATAAAATCTGTTATATCCTGAAAAAAACAGTTAGAAAGTACCAAATATGATATCTACAAGGTAACTTCCCTTCTACGGTAGAGGACTCTGCTTGCACTCACATCATAAAGGGGGCAATGCTCTTCAATTTGAGCTTTATTTCGTTAAAATATGTGCAGAAGTTTCGGAGATATAGCCTTTAGTATATAGTAGTTAGGTGCAATGCCCAACAATATAATATATATAAAAATGACATATGTTATATTGTTGAGATGTTACCTAACAACATATTTATACCAAATAAGACAGTTTTGAAGAAAATTGAAGAAAATAATGTTTGAAGACATACTTTTTCGACTTAAGATGAGTGTCACGTGGTCTCATCAATCCTGCAAGGGTTAAATTGCTTCAAATATAACAACAGGTACTAACTTCATTTTTTACATTTTTTGTTGTAATCTATAGATTTTCTTTCCCCTTTATCATGTGTGCAACACTTAGGTAGTATATTTGGTAGTTGTGTAGAAAAAATATACAGGGTGATGCAAAATTTCCACCCTTAATAGTATAAAATTATTGTTTTTTCATCAAGAAATAAAGAAAATGCACCATATACCGAGTGCGCTGTATGTAGTTCTGAATGGTACATGTTCTTACTCCTCGGTTGTCATTCGTCAGCCATATTGTTATGAGGCAATGAGACATATTATGGGAAATAATTTGTTATAGTCTGCAAAAAACAGTTAGAAAGTACCAAATATGATATATTCAAGGTAAATTCCCGTCTACGGTAGAGGACTCTGCTTGCACTCACATCATAAAGGGGGCAATGCTCTTCAATTTGAGCTTTATTTCGTTAAAATATGTGCAGAAGTTTCGGAGATATAGCCTTTAGTATATAGTAGTTAGGTGCAATGCCCAACAATATAATATATATAAAAATGACATATGTTATATTGTTGAGATGTTACCTAACAACATATTTATACCAAATAAGACAGTTTTGAAGAAAATTGAAGAAAATAATGTTTGAAGACATACTTTTTCGACTTAAGATGAGTGTCACGTGGTCTCATCAATCCTGCAAGGGTTAAATTGCTTCAAATATAACAACAGGTACTAACTTCATTTTTTACATTTTTTGTTGTAATCTATAGATTTTCTTTCCCCTTTATCATGTGTGCAACACTTAGGTAGTATATTTGGTAGTTGTGTAGAAAAAATATACAGGGTGATGCAAAATTTCCACCCTTAATAGTATAAAATTATTGTTTTTTCATCAAGAAATAAAGAAAATGCACCATATACCGAGTGCGCTGTATGTAGTTCTGAATGGTACATGTTCTTACTCCTCGGTTCATTCGTCAGCCATATTGTTATGAGGCATTGAGACATATTATGTGATAAAATCTGTTATATCCTGAAAAAAACAGTTAGAAAGTACCAAATATGATATCTACAAGGTAACTTCCCTTCTACGGTAGAGGACTCTGCTTGCACTCACATCATAAAGGGGGCAATGCTCTTCAATTTGAGCTTTATTTCGTTAAAATATGTGCAGAAGTTTCGGAGATATAGCCTTTAGTATATAGTAGTTAGGTGCAATGCCCAACAATATAATATATATAAAAATGACATATGTTATATTGTTGAGATGTTACCTAACAACATATTTATACCAAATAAGACAGTTTTGAAGAAAATTGAAGAAAATAATGTTTGAAGACATACTTTTTCGACTTAAGATGAGTGTCACGTGGTCTCATCAATCCTGCAAGGGTTAAATTGCTTCAAATATAACAACAGGTACTAACTTCATTTTTTACATTTTTTGTTGTAATCTATAGATTTTCTTTCCCCTTTATCATGTGTGCAACACTTAGGTAGTATATTTGGTAGTTGTGTAGAAAAAATATACAGGGTGATGCAAAATTTCCACCCTTAATAGTATAAAATTATTGTTTTTTCATCAAGAAATAAAGAAAATGCACCATATACCGAGTGCGCTGTATGTAGTTCTGAATGGTACATGTTCTTACTCCTCGGTTGTCATTCGTCAGCCATATTGTTATGAGGCAATGAGACATATTATGGGAAATAATTTGTTATAGTCTGCAAAAAACAGTTAGAAAGTACCAAATATGATATATTCAAGGTAAATTCCCGTCTACGGTAGAGGACTCTGCTTGCACTCACATCATAAAGGGGGCAATGCTCTTCAATTTGAGCTTTATTTCGTTAAAATATGTGCAGAAGTTTCGGAGATATAGCCTTTAGTATATAGTAGTTAGGTGCAATGCCCAACAATATAATATATATAAAAATGACATATGTTATATTGTTGAGATGTTACCTAACAACATATTTATACCAAATAAGACAGTTTTGAAGAAAATTGAAGAAAATAATGTTTGAAGACATACTTTTTCGACTTAAGATGAGTGTCACGTGGTCTCATCAATCCTGCAAGGGTTAAATTGCTTCAAATATAACAACAGGTACTAACTTCATTTTTTACATTTTTTGTTGTAATCTATAGATTTTCTTTCCCCTTTATCATGTGTGCAACACTTAGGTAGTATATTTGGTAGTTGTGTAGAAAAAATATACAGGGTGATGCAAAATTTTAACCCTTAATAGTATAAAAATATTTTTTTTTTCATCAAGAAATAAAGAAAATGCACCATATACCGAGTGCGCTGTATGTAGTTCTGAATGGTACATGTTCTTACTCCTCGGTTGTCATTCGTCAGCCATATTGTTATGAGGCAATGAGACATATTATGGGAAATAATTTGTTATGGTCTGCAAAAAACAGTTAGAAAGTACCAAATATGATATATTCAAGGTAAATTCCCGTCTACGGTAGAGGACTCTGCTTGCACTCACATCATAAAGGGGGCAATGCTCTTCAATTTGAGCTTTATTTCGTTAAAATATGTGCAGAAGTTTCGGAGATATAGCCTTTAGTATATAGTAGTTAGGTGCAATGCCCAACAATATAATATATATAAAAATGACATATGTTATATTGTTGAGATGTTACCTAACAACATATTTATACCAAATAAGACAGTTTTGAAGAAAATTGAAGAAAATAATGTTTGAAGACATACTTTTTCGACTTAAGATGAGTGTCACGTGGTCTCATCAATCCTGCAAGGGTTAAATTGCTTCAAATATAACAACAGGTACTAACTTCATTTTTTACATTTTTTGTTGTAATCTATAGATTTTCTTTCCCCTTTATCATGTGTGCAACACTTAGGTAGTATATTTGGTAGTTGTGTAGAAAAAATATACAGGGTGATGCAAAATTTCCACCCTTAATAGTATAAAATTATTGTTTTTTCATCAAGAAATAAAGAAAATGCACCATATACCGAGTGCGCTGTATGTAGTTCTGAATGGTACATGTTCTTACTCCTCGGTTCATTCGTCAGCCATATTGTTATGAGGCATTGAGACATATTATGTGATAAAATCTGTTATATCCTGAAAAAAACAGTTAGAAAGTACCAAATATGATATCTACAAGGTAACTTCCCTTCTACGGTAGAGGACTCTGCTTGCACTCACATCATAAAGGGGGCAATGCTCTTCAATTTGAGCTTTATTTCGTTAAAATATGTGCAGAAGTTTCGGAGATATAGCCTTTAGTATATAGTAGTTAGGTGCAATGCCCAACAATATAATATATATAAAAATGACATATGTTATATTGTTGAGATGTTACCTAACAACATATTTATACCAAATAAGACAGTTTTGAAGAAAATTGAAGAAAATAATGTTTGAAGACATACTTTTTCGACTTAAGATGAGTGTCACGTGGTCTCATCAATCCTGCAAGGGTTAAATTGCTTCAAATATAACAACAGGTACTAACTTCATTTTTTACATTTTTTGTTGTAATCTATAGATTTTCTTCCCCTTTATCATGTGTGCAACACTTAGGTAGTATATTTGGTAGTTGTGTAGAAAAAAATATACAGGGTGATGCAAAATTTCCACCCTTAATAGTATAAAATTATTGTTTTTTCATCAAGAAATAAAGAAAATGCACCATATACCGAGTGCGCTGTATGTAGTTCTGAATGGTACATGTTCTTACTCCTCGGTTGTCATTCGTCAGCCATATTGTTATGAGGCAATGAGACATATTATGGGAAACAATTTGTTATAGTCTGCAAAAAACAGTTAGAAAGTACCAAATATGATATATTCAAGGTAAATTCCCGTCTACGGTAGAGGACTCTGCTTGCACTCACATCATAAATGGGGCAATGCTCTTCAATTTGAGCTTTATTTCGTTAAAATATGTGCAGAAGTTTCGGAGATATAGCCTTTAGTATATAGTAGTTATATGCAATGCACAACAATATAATATATATAAAAATGACATATGGTATATTGTTGAGATGTTACCTAACAACATATTTATACCAAATAAGACAGTTTTGAAGAAAATTGAAGAAAATAGTTTTTGAAGACATACTTTTTCGACTTAAGATGAGTGTCACGTGGTCTCATCAATCCTGCAAGGGTTAAATTGCTTCAAATATAACAACAGGTACTAACTTCATTTTTTACATTTTTTGTTGTAATCTATAGATTTTCTTTCCCCTTTATCATGTGTGCAACACTTAGGTAGTATATTTGGTAGTTGTGTAGAAAAAATATACAGGGTGATGCAAAATTTTAACCCTTAATAGTATAAAATTATTTTTTTTTTCATCAAGAAATAAAGAAAATGCACCATATACCGAGTGCGCTGTATGTAGTTCTGAATGGTACATGTTCTTACTCCTCGGTTGTCATTCGTCAGCCATATTGTTATGAGGCAATGAGACATATTATGGGAAATAATTTGTTATGGTCTGCAAAAAACAGTTAGTATGTACCAAATATTATATATTCAAGGTAAATTCCCGTCTACGGTAGAGGACTCTGCTTGCACTCACATCATAAAGGGGGCAATGCTCTTCAATTTGAGCTTTATTTCGTTAAAATATGTGCAGAAGTTTCGGAGATATAGCCTTTAGTATATAGTAGTTAGGTGCAATGCCCAACAATATAATATATATAAAAATGACATATGTTATATTGTTGAGATGTTACCTAACAACATATTTATACCAAATAAGACAGTTTTGAAGAAAATTGAAGAAAATAATGTTTGAAGACATACTTTTTCGACTTAAGATGAGTGTCACGTGGTCTCATCAATCCTGCAAGGGTTAAATTGCTTCAAATATAACAACAGGTACTAACTTCATTTTTTACATTTTTTGTTGTAATCTATAGATTTTCTTTCCCCTTTATCATGTGTGCAACACTTAGGTAGTATATTTGGTAGTTGTGTAGAAAAAATATACAGGGTGATGCAAAATTTCCACCCTTAATAGTATAAAATTATTGTTTTTTCATCAAGAAATAAAGAAAATGCACCATATACCGAGTGCGCTGTATGTAGTTCTGAATGGTACATGTTCTTACTCCTCGGTTGTCATTCGTCAGCCATATTGTTATGAGGCAATGAGACATATTATGGGAAATAATTTGTTATAGTCTGCAAAAAACAGTTAGAAAGTACCAAATATGATATATTCAAGGTAAATTCCCGTCTACGGTAGAGGACTCTGCTTGCACTCACATCATAAAGGGGGCAATGCTCTTCAATTTGAGCTTTATTTCGTTAAAATATGTGCAGAAGTTTCGGAGATATAGCCTTTAGTATATAGTAGTTAGGTGCAATGCCCAACAATATAATATATATAAAAATGACATATGTTATATTGTTGAGATGTTACCTAACAACATATTTATACCAAATAAGACAGTTTTGAAGAAAATTGAAGAAAATAATGTTTGAAGACATACTTTTTCGACTTAAGATGAGTGTCACGTGGTCTCATCAATCCTGCAAGGGTTAAATTGCTTCAAATATAACAACAGGTACTAACTTCATTTTTTACATTTTTTGTTGTAATCTATAGATTTTCTTTCCCCTTTATCATGTGTGCAACACTTAGGTAGTATATTTGGTAGTTGTGTAGAAAAAATATACAGGGTGATGCAAAATTTCCACCCTTAATAGTATAAAATTATTGTTTTTTCATCAAGAAATAAAGAAAATGCACCATATACCGAGTGCGCTGTATGTAGTTCTGAATGGTACATGTTCTTACTCCTCGGTTCATTCGTCAGCCATATTGTTATGAGGCATTGAGACATATTATGTGATAAAATCTGTTATATCCTGAAAAAAACAGTTAGAAAGTACCAAATATGATATCTACAAGGTAACTTCCCTTCTACGGTAGAGGACTCTGCTTGCACTCACATCATAAAGGGGCAATGCTCTTCAATTTGAGCTTTATTTCGTTAAAATATGTGCAGAAGTTTCGGAGATATAGCCTTTAGTATATAGTAGTTAGGTGCAATGCCCAACAATATAATATATATAAAAATGACATATGTTATATTGTTGAGATGTTACCTAACAACATATTTATACCAAATAAGACAGTTTTGAAGAAAATTGAAGAAAATAATGTTTGAAGACATACTTTTTCGACTTAAGATGAGTGTCACGTGGTCTCATCAATCCTGCAAGGGTTAAATTGCTTCAAATATAACAACAGGTACTAACTTCATTTTTTACATTTTTTGTTGTAATCTATAGATTTTCTTTCCCCTTTATCATGTGTGCAACACTTAGGTAGTATATTTGGTAGTTGTGTAGAAAAAATATACAGGGTGATGCAAAATTTCCACCCTTAATAGTATAAAATTATTGTTTTTTCATCAAGAAATAAAGAAAATGCACCATATACCGAGTGCGCTGTATGTAGTTCTGAATGGTACATGTTCTTACTCCTCGGTTCATTCGTCAGCCATATTGTTATGAGGCATTGAGACATATTATGTGATAAAATCTGTTATATCCTGAAAAAAACAGTTAGAAAGTACCAAATATGATATCTACAAGGTAACTTCCCTTCTACGGTAGAGGACTCTGCTTGCACTCACATCATAAAGGGGGCAATGCTCTTCAATTTGAGCTTTATTTCGTTAAAATATGTGCAGAAGTTTCGGAGATATAGCCTTTAGTATATAGTAGTTAGGTGCAATGCCCAACAATATAATATATATAAAAATGACATATGTTATATTGTTGAGATGTTACCTAACAACATATTTATACCAAATAAGACAGTTTTGAAGAAAATTGAAGAAAATAATGTTTGAAGACATACTTTTTCGACTTAAGATGAGTGTCACGTGGTCTCATCAATCCTGCAAGGGTTAAATTGCTTCAAATATAACAACAGGTACTAACTTCATTTTTTACATTTTTTGTTGTAATCTATAGATTTTCTTCCCCTTTATCATGTGTGCAACACTTAGGTAGTATATTTGGTAGTTGTGTAGAAAAAAATATACAGGGTGATGCAAAATTTCCACCCTTAATAGTATAAAATTATTGTTTTTTCATCAAGAAATAAAGAAAATGCACCATATACCGAGTGCGCTGTATGTAGTTCTGAATGGTACATGTTCTTACTCCTCGGTTGTCATTCGTCAGCCATATTGTTATGAGGCAATGAGACATATTATGGGAAACAATTTGTTATAGTCTGCAAAAAACAGTTAGAAAGTACCAAATATGATATATTCAAGGTAAATTCCCGTCTACGGTAGAGGACTCTGCTTGCACTCACATCATAAATGGGGCAATGCTCTTCAATTTGAGCTTTATTTCGTTAAAATATGTGCAGAAGTTTCGGAGATATAGCCTTTAGTATATAGTAGTTATATGCAATGCACAACAATATAATATATATAAAAATGACATATGGTATATTGTTGAGATGTTACCTAACAACATATTTATACCAAATAAGACAGTTTTGAAGAAAATTGAAGAAAATAGTTTTTGAAGACATACTTTTTCGACTTAAGATGAGTGTCACGTGGTCTCATCAATCCTGCAAGGGTTAAATTGCTTCAAATATAACAACAGGTACTAACTTCATTTTTTACATTTTTTGTTGTAATCTATAGATTTTCTTTCCCCTTTATCATGTGTGCAACACTTAGGTAGTATATTTGGTAGTTGTGTAGAAAAAATATACAGGGTGATGCAAAATTTTAACCCTTAATAGTATAAAATTATTTTTTTTTCATCAAGAAATAAAGAAAATGCACCATATACCGAGTGCGCTGTATGTAGTTCTGAATGGTACATGTTCTTACTCCTCGGTTGTCATTCGTCAGCCATATTGTTATGAGGCAATGAGACATATTATGGGAAATAATTTGTTATGGTCTGCAAAAAACAGTTAGTAAGTACCAAATATTATATATTCAAGGTAAATTCCCGTCTACGGTAGAGGACTCTGCTTGCACTCACATCATAAAGGGGGCAATGCTCTTCAATTTGAGCTTTATTTCGTTAAAATATGTGCAGAAGTTTCGGAGATATAGCCTTTAGTATATAGTAGTTAGGTGCAATGCCCAACAATATAATATATATAAAAATGACATATGTTATATTGTTGAGATGTTACCTAACAACATATTTATACCAAATAAGACAGTTTTGAAGAAAATTGAAGAAAATAATGTTTGAAGACATACTTTTTCGACTTAAGATGAGTGTCACGTGGTCTCATCAATCCTGCAAGGGTTAAATTGCTTCAAATATAACAACAGGTACTAACTTCATTTTTTACATTTTTTGTTGTAATCTATAGATTTTCTTTCCCCTTTATCATGTGTGCAACACTTAGGTAGTATATTTGGTAGTTGTGTAGAAAAAATATACAGGGTGATGCAAAATTTCCACCCTTAATAGTATAAAATTATTGTTTTTTCATCAAGAAATAAAGAAAATGCACCATATACCGAGTGCGCTGTATGTAGTTCTGAATGGTACATGTTCTTACTCCTCGGTTGTCATTCGTCAGCCATATTGTTATGAGGCAATGAGACATATTATGGGAAATAATTTGTTATAGTCTGCAAAAAACAGTTAGAAAGTACCAAATTTGATATATTCAAGGTAAATTCCCGTCTACGGTAGAGGACTCTGCTTGCACTCACATCATAAAGGGGGCAATGCTCTTCAATTTGAGCTTTATTTCGTTAAAATATGTGCAGAAGTTTCGGAGATATAGCCTTTAGTATATAGTAGTTAGGTGCAATGCCCAACAATATAATATATATAAAAATGACATATGTTATATTGTTGAGATGTTACCTAACAACATATTTATACCAAATAAGACAGTTTTGAAGAAAATTGAAGAAAATAATGTTTGAAGACATACTTTTTCGACTTAAGATGAGTGTCACGTGGTCTCATCAATCCTGCAAGGGTTAAATTGCTTCAAATATAACAACAGGTACTAACTTCATTTTTTACATTTTTTGTTGTAATCTATAGATTTTCTTTCCCCTTTATCATGTGTGCAACACTTAGGTAGTATATTTGGTAGTTGTGTAGAAAAAATATACAGGGTGATGCAAAATTTCCACCCTTAATAGTATAAAATTATTGTTTTTTCATCAAGAAATAAAGAAAATGCACCATATACCGAGTGCGCTGTATGTAGTTCTGAATGGTACATGTTCTTACTCCTCGGTTCATTCGTCAGCCATATTGTTATGAGGCATTGAGACATATTATGTGATAAAATCTGTTATATCCTGAAAAAAACAGTTAGAAAGTACCAAATATGATATCTACAAGGTAACTTCCCTTCTACGGTAGAGGACTCTGCTTGCACTCACATCATAAAGGGGCAATGCTCTTCAATTTGAGCTTTATTTCGTTAAAATATGTGCAGAAGTTTCGGAGATATAGCCTTTAGTATATAGTAGTTAGGTGCAATGCCCAACAATATAATATATATAAAAATGACATATGTTATATTGTTGAGATGTTACCTAACAACATATTTATACCAAATAAGACAGTTTTGAAGAAAATTGAAGAAAATAATGTTTGAAGACATACTTTTTCGACTTAAGATGAGTGTCACGTGGTCTCATCAATCCTGCAAGGGTTAAATTGCTTCAAATATAACAACAGGTACTAACTTCATTTTTTACATTTTTTGTTGTAATCTATAGATTTTCTTTCCCCTTTATCATGTGTGCAACACTTAGGTAGTATATTTGGTAGTTGTGTAGAAAAAATATACAGGGTGATGCAAAATTTCCACCCTTAATAGTATAAAATTATTGTTTTTTCATCAAGAAATAAAGAAAATGCACCATATACCGAGTGCGCTGTATGTAGTTCTGAATGGTACATGTTCTTACTCCTCGGTTGTCATTCGTCAGCCATATTGTTATGAGGCAATGAGACATATTATGGGAAATAATTTGTTATAGTCTGCAAAAAACAGTTAGAAAGTACCAAATATGATATATTCAAGGTAAATTCCCGTCTACGGTAGAGGACTCTGCTTGCACTCACATCATAAAGGGGGCAATGCTCTTCAATTTGAGCTTTATTTCGTTAAAATATGTGCAGAAGTTTCGGAGATATAGCCTTTAGTATATAGTAGTTATATGCAATGCACAACAATATAATATATATAAAAATGACATATGTTATATTGTTGAGATGTTACCTAACAACATATTTATACCAAATAAGACAGTTTTGAAGAAAATTGAAGAAAATAATGTTTGAAGACATACTTTTTCGACTTAAGATGAGTGTCACGTGGTCTCATCAATCCTGCAAGGGTTAAATTGCTTCAAATATAACAACAGGTACTAACTTCATTTTTTACATTTTTTGTTGTAATCTATAGATTTTCTTTCCCCTTTATCATGTGTGCAACACTTAGGTAGTATATTTGGTAGTTGTGTAGAAAAAATATACAGGGTGATGCAAAATTTCCACCCTTAATAGTATAAAATTATTGTTTTTTCATCAAGAAATAAAGAAAATGCACCATATACCGAGTGCGCTGTATGTAGTTCTGAATGGTACATGTTCTTACTCCTCGGTTCATTCGTCAGCCATATTGTTATGAGGCATTGAGACATATTATGTGATAAAATCTGTTATATCCTGAAAAAAACAGTTAGAAAGTACCAAATATGATATCTACAAGGTAACTTCCCTTCTACGGTAGAGGACTCTGCTTGCACTCACATCATAAAGGGGGCAATGCTCTTCAATTTGAGCTTTATTTCGTTAAAATATGTGCAGAAGTTTCGGAGATATAGCCTTTAGTATATAGTAGTTAGGTGCAATGCCCAACAATATAATATATATAAAAATGACATATGTTATATTGTTGAGATGTTACCTAACAACATATTTATACCAAATAAGACAGTTTTGAAGAAAATTGAAGAAAATAATGTTTGAAGACATACTTTTTCGACTTAAGATGAGTGTCACGTGGTCTCATCAATCCTGCAAGGGTTAAATTGCTTCAAATATAACAACAGGTACTAACTTCATTTTTTACATTTTTTGTTGTAATCTATAGATTTTCTTTCCCCTTTATCATGTGTGCAACACTTAGGTAGTATATTTGGTAGTTGTGTAGAAAAAATATACAGGGTGATGCAAAATTTCAACCCTTAATAGTATAAAATTATTGTTTTTTCATCAAGAAATAAAGAAAATGCACCATATACCGAGTGCGCTGTATGTAGTTCTGAATGGTACATGTTCTTACTCCTCGGTTGTCATTCGTCAGCCATATTGTTATGAGGCAATGAGACATATTATGGGAAATAATTTGTTATAGTCTGCAAAAAACAGTTAGAACGTACCAAATATGATATATTCAAGGTAAATTCCCGTCTACGGTAGAGGACTCTGCTTGCACTCACATCATAAAGGGGGCAATGCTCTTCAATTTGAGCTTTATTTCGTTAAAATATGTGCAGAAGTTTCGGAGATATAGCCTTTAGTATATAGTAGTTATATGCAATGCACAACAATATAATATATATAAAAATGACATATGGTATATTGTTGAGATGTTACCTAACAACATATTTATACCAAATAGTACAGTTTTGAAGAAAATTGAAGAAAATAGTTTTTGAAGACATACTTTTTCGACTTAAGATGAGTGTCACGTGGTCTCATCAATCCTGCAAGGGTTAAATTGCTTCAAATATAACAACAGGTACTAACTTCATTTTTTACATTTTTTGTTGTAATCTATAGATTTTCTTTCCCCTTTATCATGTGTGCAACACTTAGGTAGTATATTTGGTAGTTGTGTAGAAAAAATATACAGGGTGATGCAAAATTTTAACCCTTAATAGTATAAAATTATTTTTTTTTTCATCAAGAAATAAAGAAAATGCACCATATACCGAGTGCGCTGTATGTAGTTCTGAATGGTACATGTTCTTACTCCTCGGTTGTCATTCGTCAGCCATATTGTTATGAGGCAATGAGACATATTATGGGAAATAATTTGTTATGGTCTGCAAAAAACAGTTAGAAAGTACCAAATATGATATATTCAAGGTAAATTCCCGTCTACGGTAGAGGACTCTGCTTGCACTCACATCATAAAGGGGGCAATGCTCTTCAATTTGAGCTTTATTTCGTTAAAATATGTGCAGAAGTTTCGGAGATATAGCCTTTAGTATATAGTAGTTAGGTGCAATGCCCAACAATATAATATATATAAAAATGACATATGTTATATTGTTGAGATGTTACCTAACAACATATTTATACCAAATAAGACAGTTTTGAAGAAAATTGAAGAAAATAATGTTTGAAGACATACTTTTTCGACTTAAGATGAGTGTCACGTGGTCTCATCAATCCTGCAAGGGTTAAATTGCTTCAAATATAACAACAGGTACTAACTTCATTTTTTACATTTTTTGTTGTAATCTATAGATTTTCTTTCCCCTTTATCATGTGTGCAACACTTAGGTAGTATATTTGGTAGTTGTGTAGAAAAAATATACAGGGTGATGCAAAATTTCCACCCTTAATAGTATAAAATTATTGTTTTTTCATCAAGAAATAAAGAAAATGCACCATATACCGAGTGCGCTGTATGTAGTTCTGAATGGTACATGTTCTTACTCCTCGGTTCATTCGTCAGCCATATTGTTATGAGGCATTGAGACATATTATGTGATAAAATCTGTTATATCCTGAAAAAAACAGTTAGAAAGTACCAAATATGATATCTACAAGGTAACTTCCCTTCTACGGTAGAGGACTCTGCTTGCACTCACATCATAAAGGGGGCAATGCTCTTCAATTTGAGCTTTATTTCGTTAAAATATGTGCAGAAGTTTCGGAGATATAGCCTTTAGTATATAGTAGTTAGGTGCAATGCCCAACAATATAATATATATAAAAATGACATATGTTATATTGTTGAGATGTTACCTAACAACATATTTATACCAAATAAGACAGTTTTGAAGAAAATTGAAGAAAATAATGTTTGAAGACATACTTTTTCGACTTAAGATGAGTGTCACGTGGTCTCATCAATCCTGCAAGGGTTAAATTGCTTCAAATATAACAACAGGTACTAACTTCATTTTTTACATTTTTTGTTGTAATCTATAGATTTTCTTTCCCCTTTATCATGTGTGCAACACTTAGGTAGTATATTTGGTAGTTGTGTAGAAAAAATATACAGG
>NW_027657176.1:0-38100 GCF_964235325.1 Thermobia domestica | reverse complement strand
CAACTTAGAGGTTTGAAACGAAATGAAATATTTCGGTTTAATTTCCTACGATTTTGCCCTTTATGCTAAGAGAGATGATGATTAAGGAAAAGCAATCATAAAGGAAGGTGCAATGAGAAGGTGAGATAAACGGAAATATTCAGAGAAAACCTATGGATACGTGGTTGTTTACCGCAAACTTACTTGGACGGGGATCGAACCAGCGACCCTGTGTACCAGAGATAAGCGCTATACCACTTAGGCACCATGGAGTATAGCAAGAACTAGTCTGCGCTACTATGTGCATGCTATCGAAGGTAGTAAGAGTTTAGTATGGTTGAACTTGAGCAAGAATTAATCTGACCTAGTGTGAAAGTCAACAAGTATAGTATGACTGAATTTGAGCAAGAATTAATCTGACCTAGTGTGAAAGTCAACGAGTATAGTATGACTGAATTTGAGCAAAAATTAATCTCACCTAGTCTGAAAGTCAACGAGTATAG
The DNA here is from genome assembly GCF_964235325.1 of Thermobia domestica. Taxonomy (NCBI): domain Eukaryota; kingdom Metazoa; phylum Arthropoda; class Insecta; order Zygentoma; family Lepismatidae; genus Thermobia; species Thermobia domestica. The sequence goes on along the minus strand of NW_027657176.1, from coordinate 37,618 downwards.
TATGACTGAATTTGAGCAAGAATTAATCTGACCTAGTGTGAAAGTCAACGAGTATAGTATGACTGAATTTGAGCAAGAATTAGTTCGACCTAATGTTAAAGTCAACTAGTATAATATGATTGAATTTGAGCAAGAATTAATCTGACCTAGTGTGAAAGTCAACGAGTTTAGTATGACTGAATTTGAGCAAGAATTAATCTGACCTAGTGTGAAAGTCAACGAGTATAGTATGACTGAATTTGAGCAAGAATTAATCTGACCTAGTGTGAAAGTCAACGAGTATAGTATGACTGAATTTGAGCAAGAATTAATCTGACCTAGTGTGAAAGTCAACGAGTATAGTATGACTGAATTTGAGCAAGAATTAGTTTGACCTATTGTGAAAATCAGCTGTTGTATGGCTGAACTTGAACAAGAGTTAGTTTGAGCTGACATGTCACTGAATATACCTAGGTAGTAAGCCTGAGCTTAAGAATCGTTAGTCTGAGCTAGTGTGAACGACATTGAGGATAGTAACCCAGAGCTTTAGCAAAAAATAGTCTGAGTTAATGTGGACGTCATCGTGTATAGTAAGCCTCAGCTTTAGTAGAAATTAGTCTGAGCTGGTGTGTGAACGTCATTGAGGGTGACAAGCCTGATCTTAAGCAAGGATTAGTCTGAGCTCATGTGCACGTTATCTAGGATACTAAGCCTGAGCTTGAATAAGTGCTAGTTTGAGCTGGTGTGTGAATGTCGTTGAGGGTATTATGAGAGGAACTGGAAATCCTGTCAGCAGTATACGTGGAGCATTGGGGAGTGCATGTGAGCAGAGCAACTTTGAACCTTCGAGATGAGAATGATATCCATGAGTTGCTATTCTCATTCTGGTTTAGTCTGTGAGAAATGATTGAAGAGAGAGATGTACAATCGTATTGCCGTAACAATGGTAAATGTGAAATTGAGCAGCGCATTAACATGACATTCCTTGTGAAACTAAAGAAGCCACCGAATGAGTGTGTGAAAGTGATGCATGATGTGTACAGTGAAAATACTGTATCAAATACGCGAGTGTTTGAATAGCACAATCGCATTGCGTGAACGTAGATGATAATGAAAGACATGCTCATCCTGTTACAGCATCAACAGAGAAAACAGTGACTGACATTGTAAGGAAAGATCACAGGCTCAGCATTCGAATGATAACGTACGAACTGGGCATCTATAAGGAGTCTGTCCTCACAATTTCCACAATCATTTGTACATGAGGAAAGTTTACGCTAAGATGGTAAGAGTAAACCTCACAGAGGAGCAGAAGAAATTTCGAAAGCACGTGTGCAGTGACGCAATGGAACGCCTGGAAGCAGAACCGCACTTGGTAACAACAATCCTCACTTATGATGAGACGTGGATTTTTCAGTATGATCCTGAAAAGGAAAGGCAATCTGTGCACTAGAAAACAGCGTGAACGAATAAGGTATCCAATTGGAAATCGAAAGTGAAGTTCTTGCTCGTGATCTTTGATATCAATGGGCTGCTCCAGATTAAATAGATACCATTAGGTTAGACAGTAAAAAGCATTATTATCAGCAAATTGTGGTGAAGCTGCAAAAACGCGTAAAAAAGAGATACCTCTTGTGTGAGAACAAAGAATGGATTGTGCATCACAACAATGCTAAGTCGCATACTGCTTTGACCGTTAAGCAGTTTCTGGCAGCTAAGAAAACTCTAGTGTTAGAACACTCATACACTGAGAAAAATCGGTTCTCCGGGCAGCAGTAATTTGTATAAAAAATATACGGAATCCCATTCCTTAGTACAGAAATCACTACATAGCATATGCTACATAGACATTGTCCTTAGATGTTACATCATGTCGTTGCAGGATGTCTGATATCTAACAGTTTTCTTATATTACATACATATATATATACAAATATATGTATGTCAGCTATATGTTATATACGTCCATTTGTATGTGAGATCCTGACCGCCTACATTGTTTCATACACAAAGTATGTACAGATGGAACACTTATACAGAAAGTGTTATAAAGCATGCGTTTTCAGTTATACGTTTGCTGTACGTTAAGTCCAAAAACTACAGGATTTACAAATGTAACATACGATTTTAAGTACGCCACATAAATTTTTTTCAGTGTATTTTTTTCCGGATTTGGCACCATGTGATTTTTCTTTTTCAACACTAGAAGGACAAAGCCGTCATTTTGACGGCATCACGTAAAACAATTTTCTATATCTCATATATTTCTTTGACTGACGCAACCATACTTTAGGACTTTTATTATTTTAAAGACAGGTTTGACATAGCATATAAACATTGGGTGTCTATTTTAAATAAATACATATTTTTGTTGTATACCCCTAGAAGGACCAGACCGTCAATTTGACTGCCTCATTTAAAAATCCATATTTGCTGTTGATGTGGACTGTTTTATAGGTTATAGGGCCGCGGTGGCTCAGTGGTAGAGCGTTCACCTCTGGTCTTTGGGGTCACGGGTTCGATCCCAGCCCCCGCCGAGTAAACTTTGTGGTGGACAAGCACCGTGTGCGTGGGTTTTCTCGGGGTTCTTCGGTTTACTCCCACTTTCTTCATTCCACCCTTTTATTCATTACTTATCATCACCGTCTCCTTTAGCCTGACCGGCATAAGCGTGGGACGTAAAACTCAAAGATTTCAATTTTTTTGTTTTATAGGTTGTACGCTATGTGATAGTATCTCTATTGGAAATAATACATTCTGAAATATTTTACATTATTTTTTCCAACGAGTTTGCTATTTGAAATATTTTATTTCTGCTTTTCATTGCTGTAAGGAAAAAAGATATATGGCACTTCTTTGAATATATTTTCTTCTTCAATTATGTTCGTATCTGGTTGGTAACACTGTTCCCTGTAGAAATAAAAGTTTTCTTGAAGGTACTACCATGAGCAAAATAAATGACGCGTCTCTTTATTTTGAAGTTTTTTGAAAATATCTCCGTTTTCTTTATATGTTCGAAATTTCGGAAAGTTTCCCCAGCAGGAAACGTTAATAACAAGCCCGTTTTAAATATTTGTGTTAGATATTAGTTTAAAATAAATAAATTAGAAGCGAAAAACATTAAATCGACTGAAATTACGGGAATTACCAACTCTGCTAAAGTGGAAAATTTTCAAGAACGCGAGGGAATTCTGCAGTTCAACACGAAGCAGCGACATCTATGTCATTGAGAGAAATGTGGATTAATTCTACAAACGAAACTTTTAACGAAACATTTCTAATATGTCTTATTACGTGCATTATCTGCAAACTCCAAATATATGAATCTATACTAAGTATTAACATATAGATAGAGCATATAGTGGAAATTGTCTATGGAAAAGGACGAATTGGTAGCACGATCGTAATGAAAAATCATCTTTACCGTATAACATGTTCAATTTGCGTAATAAAACAAATAGCTCAGTTAGTTAAAGCAACGAGTCTGTATGCCGAAGGTAGCTGGTTCGAATCCCCACAGAGGTGCAACTGTCATTTTTATTACTGTGGTTATTTTATTTATTTTTTATGTGGGAAAGAATCAAATTGTAACATATGTGTAAAACTCATGACGATACCAAAAAAAAAAGAAAAAAAAAGAAAAAATGTTGTCGCACTTGCATTAGTGTCCCTAAGTTTTGTTTGTAAACAGTTATGTAATTATTTTCCCTGTGCTCACTGCTCACAATATGCTCGCTGGTGCATAATGAATGTTTCCCAGTAAAAGCTAATTCTAATTTGGAGATTTTTATAAAGTTTCACAATGTTTATCATTAAATAGTCTTCTATCTACTTGTTTGGACACTTTGATACCAGATTTCCCTATTAAATGTTTAATTTTCAGTAGATGTTTCATTACGGAAAAGTTTTACAGTGTATTTGTCTTGAATTGAAATTGTTTTGAATTTACCCCACAAGGTAAGTAGCCCGAAGGAGGAGAACTGAAGTAGCTGATATTCTACGTAAAAGCAACCAATTTTAGATTGATGACGCTTCTTACCTTCAGCACATAATCTTTACGTTAGAGAGTCAGAGAGAAAAATCCTTTTTTTTCCCTCCCCTTTGACCACTCATCTTAAAGCTCTACATGTAATGATTCGTGTCACATAATTTCGTCTCTCCAAAGATATTCATATAATAATAATAATAATTATTATTATTATTGGCGTAAATGGCGCCCCCACAACCCTGTGGCGTGGGGACCGCACAAGCTGCAAAGTCAAAAAATATATAGAAAATACGCAGGGACGGACCAGGCCAAATTTTCACCTGGGCAAAGTGACTTTATGGCGCCCTCCCCCCTAGTATAGGAAAGGGGGGCAAGAGTACGCAAATTTTAATTAAACTTATATATTTTGGTAAAAAATAGTTACAACGGAAAACTTTTACATGGAACACAAAACTTGAACTCTCCTTTACGAAATGTGAACTCAACTTTTATATACCTCTATTCTTAGAGGAAGTAGAACTCATAAAATGAAAACATTCAAATTCGTACTCTTGCCCCTATATGTGGGGCAAGAGTACGAAATTAAAGGGGCAAGAGTACGCACCCAAAAGAGCATTAATAATTATCACAGATGAAGGTGCTACTCCTTTATATGATGTGCATTGTTCATGCCACCATTCATGGCACCTTGCGCACTTGATCCAGTCTTCTATTGGTGGATCACTGTAAATGATATTGCATAATGGACACTCGTACACTACTTCCTCACTGACCTTAGGAGTTGTAGCTACAACTTCGGTTGTAGCTTTCCTGGTGCAAGATGATGTTTGCCTTTGCTCTTTGAAGGGCGCCGTTTCGGAAGTAAGTTCTGCTTGAAAGAAGAGGATGTCAGAATCTCTGATTGACTTCGAGAAGATCAAGATCTACTGGTTGAGTGCTTGGTAGCAGTTGGAGGAGGACTGACAACCACCAAAGGAGTGCATGGTGTAAATGGTCCACATGGGCCCCTGCTTACCTCCAGTTAAGATCTAGTTTACTGGTTGAAAGTTTGGTAACCGATGAACAAGCAGTCAGCAGAGAAGTGTTTGATGTGGATAATCCGCATGAGCTCCTGCTTGCTTCTAGTGAGGATCTAGCGTTACTGTTTAAAGGTTTGGTAACAGATGGAGGAGGACGAGCAACTGGCAAAGGAGTGTTTGATCTGGATGCACCGCATGGGTCCCTTTTTACTTCCAGTAAATCATCCGATGAACGATTTTGGGCTCTATTCAGGTCTGATGCTTGATTTTTTGCTTCAGGAATGCTTTCGTCTTCAGACCTGGCTTCTACATTTAAGTCTATCACATCCACAATAGAAGGAAGAAAATCTTCTTCAGTGAACACATCTGGATTCAGTAGGACAACTCCAAATTCTTGAAGGCTGGATACCAATGGTTGCAGCGTTGTAGTCATCATCATCATAGGTATTCTGCCTTTATTGGCAGGTCACTTGTCGCAGCTGAGAAGCTTCCATGCTCCACGGTCCTCCGCTAACCTCTTCGTCTTCGCGTATGATCTTTCTGTTTTAATATCATCCATTAATTGTAGTCTCCTTCGCCCCCTCCCTCTCTTTCCCACCACCATACCCTCTACGATGTCCCTCATGATACAACCTCTTCTTAGGCAATGTCCCAACCAGTTTGTCTTCCTTTTCCTAATAATATCTAAAAGTGTTCTTTTCTCACCCACCATTTCTAACACTCTCTAATTCGTTTTCCTTTCGACCCAACTAATTCTTTCCAATCTTCTCCACACCCGCATTTCGAAAGCTTCCAGTCGATTTTCATCATCTTTACGTAATGTCCACGATTCCGCCCCATACAGTACAACACTCCACACGAAGCATTTTATGAGTCTTTTTTGTAGTAAGCCTCAGTAAACAAACTCGCAACTTGGAATTATGTGGGATGGATGATTCCTCATCCATTTATCACACAGTTGAATACCAGGATTTCATCGGGTCAAAAAAAAAAAAAAAAAAAAAGGAGCGATCTAATAGTTTCAAATTATGACTGGGATTTGGTGGTAAACTCAACATCACTATCCTATTTTGCCTGCAGAAATCAATCGCTTCGATTAAAATGTGAGAGGTCTGATTGTCAACAAGTAAAGTTACCTTTTTCGTAACCGAATTTGATCACACATGTTGGTGTAAATAATATAACCATTCTACGAAAAGTTGTGAGTTGATGAACCAGAATTAGATATTCCCACAGAACCTGGCGGCGAGCCATCGAATAATTCTTGTTTCATTTGTTTTGTGGGAAATATCTGGGGAATAAAGGAACCAGATGCACTCACCATGATACAGCTGTTATGTTAACTCCAAAATCACTAGATACAGTTTTATTCACAACTGATTTTTAGTCGACTTTTGGAACTTTATGAGGAACCTTATTTATTCCAGTTTCGTACATGTTGTAGATATCCCATGGAGAATAGCCGTTTTGTCTTACAAGATCTTTTAGACAATTAAAAAAACATTCAACTTGTGGCTTGCTAAAACCACGAGCTCTCCCCAGACCAGTCTTTGAAGGCTGTTGCAAAGCAGTTGTTAAATGTCTACGACGGAAAGACTGTCCAATCTCTTTCTGCCATTCGATTCACACGACTAAAGGATATGGGGCACCTAGTTACGTTCAGCAAAATTGTATGCCATTCTTCTTAGATCTTTTAAAGTTAATTCATAGAAGAATTGCTCCAGTAATGTGATATATTACACTAATTCGTTCTCCATTTCTTCGGTAAATAGGCCTACTGGCTTTATTGTACCTAAAGACATTGGAGATTCTCATTCAAAAAAAGAAAAGAAAAATCTTTTATTCTCCTTATATCAGTAATGGGAATGCATAGGATACAAAAAAAAATCAGATAATATTTATACCCTTTATAAAAAATATATTTCCAGCGTATTCCATCAGTTACAGAATGCTTGTCACTACAAGCGTAACTTGAAAACTTCTCGACCTATCCTTGATGAAGCTACATATTGTCAAATGTTAAGCTAGGTTAGCTTCATATATCTTTATAGAATCCCATACCAATCATTGGACTGATACCGCCTTATGCAGAGTCATTTTAACGTATGATTACTAAAGGACTGACCACTACAGGAAACATACGGTAGTCGAACTTTTTAGTATGGCACTAATCACGCGTCAGAACGACTCTAAATAAGGCCCATTGAAATTTATTACTGAAGACTACTGACATTTAAGATAAAAGAGGACAAAGCGTAGTATTTCAGAAACCTGAATAAAATAAGCAAGCGTAACGTTATTCAATAACTGCAGATGTCACTATCTCACACGCTTATCTGTTTCGAAAACTCAAACACCACCTTAGATACTGTTATGTAAGGAATAGTATTTAGAATAAAAATTTATCCCTCGTACATAAGAAAATATCAGGATTCTTCAGAAACGTTAGAGGCTACATATGGGAACCAGTATTCGTAAAGTTTGCCGTCACTCTATTACAACGGAATTTACATTCTTTTTTGATTGTTAGTTCTAAATCAAATTGGATTCTTTTTCATAGAACAGAAGGGGCAAGAGTACGCACGCGTACCCTTGCCCCGTAGGTATCTGCGTACCCTTGCCCCCTCACTACACAATTGACTTTCCCGTGATGTTGTACAGCCAACTGTTGGAAGAAAGTCAATTTACTCCATCCTGTCAAACAATGGATATGTTAGAAACTAACGCTTTATAGTACTTTGAAATCGTTATAAAATTGTGTAAGTTATTCATTAACTACTTATGTCCCAATATTATATCAAACTATTAGAAAAACATAAATAATTACCTAGAAAGCTTGTAGTTTGCCGCAGCACACTCAAACTTGTTTAGGTTCTAGACGCCACTAACATCAAACTCCACGTGACGCATTATTGCCATACGCGAATATATTCACCTGATTTTAGGGAATCGTATCCTTACCCCCCACGTACTCTTGCCCCCCTCTACTCTATTAGCCTATATTTTACATTTATCCTAGCGTTTTTAATAGTTTAAACCCATTTTTTCAGAAAGACATTCATTACCTAGGAAAACTTCACAAAAAATATGGCCTGCTATAAACAATACGAACAACGCCCCCCCCTCCAGCTTGGTCTAGTGGCTAGCATGCCTGCCTTCTGTGGTCCCGGGTCCAATTCCCGGTGGGTTACTGTTGAACGATAAACGTGGTTCGGATTTCACTATAATCAGTATCCACATCTCCTTTGGCCATTAAGGCATAACTGTGGAACGCTAAACTCAAGCAAAGAAACAAACAATACTTACTCCCCCTCCACTCTTTATTCTACATGCCATCTCTCAATTTGTCGATACAGTCCCCTTAGTGCTATGAAACTCTTCTTCCATGGTGAAATGGAAAAAGATTATGTAATTGCCGCTACTTTACAAGAATATAAACCAAAAAAGTCAGTAGGAAACACATTATAAAATTTACTTTTTGAGGCTCGTTTTGGCGTCCCTCTGACTCTTGCCCCGCCCAAGGTCCGGCCATGAAAGTATGGACGAATAACTAAGGGCTGCGGACGTGAGGTTAACCTTCATGTTATGCGACTGGTGTTTGAAATGTTCAGTAACTGATGGGTTAGTAAAATAATTTCGACAGTTAAAGTTTAGCTAAGACAAAGTTACCTAACCAAATACATTTGATATCGCGATGTTACAATTTGATTTTTCCTCACATAAAAAAGAGAAAAACAATAGTAAAAAAAACTCTTACTCGTATTAGGCTCCAACTAACAACCTAATTCGTACAGACTAGTTGCTCTGACCAACTGAGTTTCGATTTCTTACGCGAAAGAAGTCTGTTATATTACGAGGCATGCTTTTCATTATGATCGTGCTGTTAATTTATTCTTTCGATAGGTAATTTCCACTCTTTGCTTTACCTATATAAATAAATGTATGGATTCATATATTAAGTGTCTTTGGATAATGTGTGAAATAATTTCGCGACATATATACTTGCTTAAATGTATTGTATGCTATGATTTGCCCTGATTGTCTGTTGATATGGTGGTTGGAAAACACACGTCAAAACTATTCGAAGTAATACCAACCCAGCTTAAGAACAGGGACTGAACTGAATCATCACTCGATTGACCTTGAGGGCAAAAAACACCAAAGGGTAGCTATAACGAAAGTTCAGCATGCATTTCTGTGGAGCTCTGTTCAGTATCACGGTTCTCTGGCAAACACGTTTGTTCTTAGGAGTATATATTACAAACCTAACCTTTCGATACAGCGCAATTGCAGAGAACCAAAGTAAAGGAATTCTTGCCCTTGTTAAGTTGGGGTACCACCATGTGCAATAAAAAATATCGCGTCTCCTTGAAGTGATACTTTATCGAAAATAACTCGTTTTCCTTTATATATTCGAAGTTTCTGAGGGTTTCAAAATGAGAAACATTACTGAAAAACAAGGACGCATTTAGGGGTGGGTTCAGGGGGTCCAGACCCCCTCTGAAATCCCAACTTTTCTGTAAATTTAACCTAATTTTGGGGGTTATTTTTTAAAAAAAATATTATAATTTATCCTAATATTGAAGTCGGACCCCCAGATAACTTTGGACCCCTCCCGAAGTAAATTCCTGCATACGTGCTTGCTGACAAAGATATTTTCAATATATTCGTTAAATAATAAAGTAAAATAACTAAATTAGGAGCAAAAAGCTTCAACACGGTCCAACTTTTGTCCACTGCCAATATTGTTAGAAGGTATATTAATAGCAAAAACTTATAGTCAATGCTTAACCTTGGAACTTCATCCCGAACACAAGCATATTTTCGAAACACACTAAGGCCTAGCCAGAAAGCATTGTAAGCGAGTTACGTTTGGCAACATCGCACGGAAACAAATGAATGCTGAATTGCATTGTAACCCGTTTCTACTACTACAATTTTTATTACTAACTTCGCTATGGATCTGTGGAACTGTATAGTACAACTTATTTTAACGAAAATAAAAAAAAATAATTGTTAAATCACTTTTTGAATATTATTTTAAATCTTTTTTTAAACGAAAGAAGTGTTATAAACTTTTTTTAAAAATAATAAAAATAATCGTCCCTAGTCAGGATTTGAACCCACGCCAAAACCAATCTTCCTCACTAGCATGCTGCGCTAGCTCACTCAGCTACGAGAGCCGACAGCATTTATCGTTTATTTTGTGCTATATTCACGTCATGACTCGTGATGTCACCAACAGGATCACGATATAGACGTCATTATTTTTCCTACATTGCAGAGTCCCCCGAGAATTGATCATTGTCTACTCGGACTGGAATTGTCATTTGGAACAAACACTTGAATATGAAGCCAAAAGTTCCTTTAAAATAGACGAAAACTTCGAAAGTTTTAAGAATTTTAATATTTTTGCCTTTTCCCATAAGGGGGTCATAGCCTCTACACCGAAAAGCCCCCCAAGATTTGATCATTGACCACTCGGGCTGAAATTCTCATTTGAAACCAAAACTTTAATATGAAGTAAAAAATTAAACTTTTACATCAATTTGAACTGACTGGATTCCGGTTAACCACACCATTATGTTTAGTTTAGTTAAGTGGTAATTTGTGACAGCTTCATATCAACAAAAGAATCCTTCACTTCACCGCTTCCCCCCCACTCAGGAATCCGTGCTGGATCAGCCACTAGAATCAATAGACACTTTTCCTATTCTTTTTGTCACCCTTGGTTGTGTAGGAGCTCCCTCGAACAAATAAAGAAGCGGTAATATTACAATCAAGGGGAGCTATGTATTAGGTATCTCTTTAGTTACTTACCCCTAACCGCACAGGGTTATCTTCAGTAGAATTAAAAATGCTACGTGATATTCCAATCATGAACGGGGAGAGGGTGATATAAATATATTTTCTTATTCATTTTGTCTGCCCTGCTTATCAGAAATTACGTAACGTTGTCCCTGTTTGTCAGTAACGTTGTCCTTGTCTGTTGGGAGGAAATGAGAGGGGCAAAAAACCGTCGTGCCGCCTCCCACATGGTTGCTCAAATTATTACAAAAGAAAACATTTTAAACTAAGATGTCTAAGGTTACTACATTAGGTAAGTATGGTATCATGGGCGGCATTAGGGGGGGGCAAAGGGGGCATTTGTCCCCCCACTTTTTTGAAGTAACCCATTAATGTATATAGTTTCATTTGGAAATGTAATGTTTTTGTATGTATTAAGGTCTCATAGAAAAAATGGTGCCATATAATATTTGTCATTGCGTGAGTATATATTGGTTGTTTTCCCGTGAAGTTAAGAAAGCAACAGGAATTGCATTTTAATTGCCACGGAAAACACCCCCAAAATTAACCTATTGAAGCACAATAATTCCAGCATACTTTCAATTCAGTGGTATAGAAGCAAAACCTGATAAATTGACAGTTCCTAAAATGTCTTTTCTTCTTTCTAAAGTAAGGAATATTGATTAAAAAGAGCGTAATAAGAAACAACTTCTACCTTTTCCATTGTTTTGTAGTGTAATATACGAGTGAAGTGGTGTGTTTAGGGGTGTACGAGTTTATACACAATTAGATTTAGTAAATTCAACATAATTCTAGGTTTTAGAATTATTTTGTATAACTGGAGTGTGAAATGATTCTAAGTGTGGTTGTGTTTTGATGTATTCCAAGTGAGTTAAAACTGCACCTAATGGCAACGAACATGTTTCGAGAAGCTGCACAAGCAAATACATGTATTGCTTTAAATGTCGTACCAAATGTTTGTTGTATTTACTGGCTTTCATTTTCCAAGAGTAATAACATTCATTTAAAAGCATATGTGGAATTAAAAATTAAGTTGTTCATTAATCCCCAGTTTCAATATTACTTCTACATAGCATACCTCATTATTCATTACTATGATTAATATTATCCTTTCTATTCATTTGTTTTGTAAATTTGTTATTAAATAATCTGATTACACAATTTTCTAGACAGAATGTTAAGAGAAAGAAATGAAATGAAAGTTTTGAGTTTTATGTCCCACGCTTATGCCGGCTAGGCTAAAGGAGACGGTGAAGATGATAAATACTGTAAATGAAATGGTGGAATGAAGAAAGTGGGAGGAAACGGGAGAACCCGAGAAAACCTACGCACAAGGTGTTTGTCCGCCACAAGATCCACTTGGCGGGAGCAGGGTTTGGACCAGGAACCCCATGCACCAGAGGTGAAAGATCTACCACTGAGCCACCGCGACCCCCAGAATTTTAAGATGTTCATGAGCAAGTAATCAAATCTCTTCTTACACCTTTGTTGTTTAAGAATACAAAGGGCTAGTGCCTACTTCTGTTGCTCTTGTCAATTTATTTAATAAAATATAAAAATACGATATACGGTATTTTAACTGAAAAAGATAGTATCCTATTAGTTATACAACCTTTCGTCAAACAAAGTGTTGGAAACAACCAGGGAAACTAACAGTGATATACAAATATTCAGATCATGTCTTGCCCCCCCCCCACTTTTAACGTCCAATCGCCGCCACTGTATGGCATATTCAGGATTATTATTATTATTATTATTATTATTATTATATGAATGTCTTTGGAGCACCGAAATTGTGTAAGACGAACCATGGTATGTAGAGGTGGTTTAAGATGGGTGGTCATAGGAGAGGAAAAAACAGGATTTTTCTCTCTGACTTTCTAATGTAAAGATTATGTGCTGAAGGTAAGAAGCGTCATCATTCTATAATAGGTTGCTTTTACGTAGAATATCAGCTACTTCAGTTCTCCTCCTTCGGGCTACTTACCTCATGGGGTAAATTCAAAACAATTTCAATTTAAAACAAATACATTGTAAAACTTTTCCGCAATGAAACATCTAGGGAAAATTAAATATTTAATAGGGAAATCTGTTATCAAAATGTCCAAACAAATAGATAGAAGATTATTTAATGATAAACATTGTGAAACTTTATAAAAATCTCCAAATTAGAATTAACGTTTACTGGAAAGCATTCGTTATACACCAGCGAGCATATTGTGAGCAGTGAGCACAGGGAAAATAATTACGAAACTGTTTGCAAACAAAAATTAGAGACACTAATGCAAGTGCGACAACATTTTTTCTTTTTTGGTATTGTCATGAGTTTTACACATATGTTACAATTTGATTCTTTCCCACATAAAAAATAAATAAAATAACCACAGTAATAGAAAAGACAGTTGCACCTCTGTGGGGGTTCGAACCATCTACCTCCGACATACAGACTCGTTGCTTTAACTAACTGAGCTATTTGTTTTCTTACGCAAACTGAACATGTTATACGGTAAAGATGATTTTTCATTACGATCGTACTACCAATTCGTCCTTTTCCATAGGTAATTTCAACTATTTGCTCTATCTAAACGCTAATACTTGGCATAGATTCATATATTTGAAGTTTGCAGATAATGCATGTAATAAGACATATTAGAAATGTTTCGTTGAAAGTTTCGTTTGTAGATTTAATCCGCATTTCTCTCAATGACATAGATGTCGTTGCTTCGTGTTGAACTGTAGAATTCCCTCGAGTTCTTGAAAATTTCCCACTTTAGCAGAGTTGGTAATTCTCGTAATTTCGGTCGATTTAATGTTTTTTGCTTCTAATTTATTTATTTTAAGCTAATATCTAACACAAATATTTAAAACGGGCTTGTTATTAACGTTTCCTGCTGGGGAAACCTTCCGAAATTTCGAACATATAAAGAAAACGGAGATATTTTCAAAAAACTTCAAAATAAAGAGACGCGTCATTTATTTTGCTCATGGTAGTACATATGAATAATTACAAAAGCAACTTGAGACCTACCAAAATGTTACGTGCTTTCTAAGATTTGAGTGAAAATCAATTTTGCTTGGAAAACCAACAGGGAGATTGCTTCGATGAAGACAGCAGTAGTAGCGAGAATACAGTATCTGAAGCTACTTCTTCGGATAAGAGGAAGGAAACAGATACAGAAATTTAAAGAAGTAATAGATCAAATATTTTTATAGGAGCTCACGGGACACGTTGGAGTAAAGTGGACAAACAGAACAATGTTGGGCATACTGCCTCACACGAGATCCTTCGCGAGAAACCTGTTTGTTATATTATGCGTTACATCATATTGAAAATGGTGATTTTGGTAGTGCTTTTCGCTTGTTCATAGACGAAACAATGTTGAGAAACATTCTGAAATGCACCGCTGTTGAAGCTCAGAGAGCCTCAAGACTCTCTTTGGCCACTGTCAATTACAGAACCCGTTTCATTTCCAGCAATATCGATATTTCGTATAGCTTCAGATATACCCGTAAAGGAACAATAGAACATAAGCTATGGACCAGTGTTTTAAAGAAAGATTATATAAAAAAAAAGGTATTTCTTGAAATAATGAAGTATCTTCGATTTGGTGAAAAATGTCCAAGCTCTTTAAGGCTAAAAGCAAACAAGTTTGCTTTGGCATCATCCGTGTAGAATTTATTCATTGAGAATTGTATCAGGCACCATAAAACCCACCACAGTGTTTGTGTGGGTGAACAGTTATTCTCTACTAAGATAAGATGCAAATTCATGTAATGTATGCCTAACAAGCCTAAAAAAATTGGATTCAAATTTGGTTGCTTGCAGATGTAAAGTCACGGTATGAACTAAAAGTCTTTCCCTACCTGGAAAACTACTAAGAACGATGTCGGGACTTGCAGTTAGGCGAATATATTGTTCTGAAAACGATGGATCCTTTTCTCAACAGAGGATTGAATGTTACTTGCGATAACTTTTCTTACATGTTAAAAATGAGACGAATCTTTGAAAAAGAAACAGATGACCTTGATTGGTAATCTGCGTCCAAACAGGAGAACTTCCCAAAATGTGCTTGAATCAGAAAGAAAAGGATATGTTCACTACAGACGTATATGAATCTCAATCAGGAAATCCACTCACTGTACACAAGTGTAAGCGCAAGAAAAGTGTTGGCCTTCAGTTCAGTGCATACAAGTTGAAATAAAAATGTATTGAAAATGCAAATTCATTTCCATGTAATAAAAAGTTCGATATAAAACTAATTATTTTGGGGCATTATACACAGGGTCTGTGGTAAAGAAAAGTAGCCCAGCTAATGTCTACAGGGCAGATAGGGTGATTACGTGACTACTATAAAAAGGATTTCATACGTAGGAATGTAAGTATTATTCCTTTATTTTAATTTTTCATGTCACTGTCCTGTGGGCGAACTTTCGATATTAATATTATATTTAATATATTGACGGGGTTTAGTGGATCATCCTGTATTATATTACGAGAAAAACTTAAATAAAACATAAGCTAGTCGATTAAACAGATTAAATTCAAGCTAAAATAAGAGAAATTTAAATAAAAATGATATACATCTCTTGGAATTAAATAGCCGTCAAAATGACGGCTCGGTACTTCTAGGGGGGTAAAAGTTTTGGTCCTTCTAGTGTTATAAAAGCCGTCCTCAAAGGAATTCATTTTCGGACTATGGAAGAGATGAAGCAGAAAGCAGCAACAGTACGCAAGACGTTAACACCTGAAGGTTTTAACGACTGTTTCCAACAATGGAAACTTCGTATATAGACATGTATAGAGAGTAGAGGGGAGTATGTTGAGGGGGATCCACTTTAATTTGTAAGTGTGACAATAAATCGTACTTTTGACACAGTTCCTTGATTTTTTTTTTTTTTGCCAGACCTCGTAAGCCTAAATTTGAGCAAGTATTAGTCTGAGCAGGTGTGAACATCATTGAGATTAGTGAGTACTAGCCGCTTTGAGGATATTGAGTAGTGACGACGCGAGAGGAGGCAAGAGGGCGGTCGAACGCGATGGCATCATCTGCCTCCTCCGACCGTCCTTACACATGTATTGTAAGGTTGATCAAGCAAAATAAAACTATTATTTTTGGTATATAAATATATTCCACTCTAATATACCTAATTATCCGCCTCTACCCTTGACCCCTCAAAGAAACTAAAAATGACGTCGTCACTAATAAGGAGTCTGATCCCTATTGCAAATTGACAATTAAGAACAAATCATATGTGCTTATTATGAAGTGTTGGTTTATGAAAAATACACAAAATTGCTAGAGTTGTTTTCTAGATAAACTCATCTATTATTTTTATTTTCACACTACAATAAACTACCCTAATTTTGAGGGTGGAAAGATTATATAAAATTTCAAGTTTTAAATTTTGTGCAGGTTTTCCTTGAACAGTTGAAATATTGAACAGTGTAAAACCTCAGTAGACTTCCAACCTATGCAAATTCGCTACTGAAACTGAAAGCAGTATGGAGAGATAAAATCAAATATAGAATCTCTTACTGAGATGCTGAATCTGTATAAAAAGTCATTACTATCTGTAAAAAAGCTTATTGCTTTTGCACTCTCAAAATCAATAATGAAACCGGAATTAGTGGAAAATGTCTAATACTTCCGGTTTCAGTAGAGAGATGGAGGTAAAGATTAATATATTTTCTTTAGACACTAAATCAATTCCAGAAAACCGCTTATCGCTATCAGATACCATTTCTGGTTTATACTAGATGAACGTTGAAAACGGAAATTGTTTGAATTGAGAGTAGAGATGCAAAAAAGCCGGCTTTTTTGAATCGATGGTTTTTTTCACATAACCATAACCATAACCACATAACCATAAACCATTTGGAAAAAAAACGAGAATTTTGGAAATTTTGTTTTTTTTTTTTTTTTCATTTTCATGATTTTTCTATCTAAATAGCTTTCTTATAGTATATTCTATACTTAGATAAGAATTCCATGACCTAAATGCCATATTTCGCTGTAAAATTCACCACCAAGATGGATGGAGCACATGTTTTACGAATTAAAGCTAACATGAAGAATGTAGTATTTGAGGGCAATTTTAGAGGCTATTTAACTTTATTTTAACTTTTGAGTTATCGATATTTTTTCTTCTCGATATCATTTCAGTTTGTCGTCTGTTTCATTTCTAAGAGCTTAGTACTCTTATCTAGCTTCTAACGCAGAAGTTAAACTTACGTTTTTCTATATATCCGTCAAAGCGTACGTTTTTCAATATATCCGTCTAACCGTACTTCCACATTTCTGTTATACTGTAGCTGTGCAACGATTTAGCAATAATTTTCCGGATACAACCTTGAATACTAATTTATACAAATAATAGCGGATTTAGAAACATACTTTGGGACGGGTTTCTCTGATTGTTTCATTTTCTAAAATCTCCTAATTTTATTTGGGAGGAGCTTGAAGTTTATGAGTACAGGCATAACTAATACTGTATTTCGTTTCGTTTATATATTTAGCGATAATCTTCCGGATACAACCTTGAAGATCATTTTATACTGAGAATCAGTGCCGGATTTAGAAAAGTATTTTGGGAGGGTTTTTTTCTTACTAATGTTTAGTTTTTCTAAACATTCGTAATTTTTATTTGACGGCAGCTTAAAGTTTATGAGTAAAGGCATAACTAATAGATTTTTCGTTTGTTTTAGACATTCCGTAATTTTGGGGAACAGGCTTCAGTCCGAAAGACTGCCTCCCCTATCCTTCGCAAAACCGTCACTGCTGGTAATTAGTAATAATAACGATTTAAAAACAATAAGAAATGAAGTCAGCCAACTCACAGTACACGCACATTTCTACTTCATAGTTGGAATGAAGAAAAGTTTTGTCAGAATGGTCGAATGCTGAGTTGAATTCCGGACTTCTGGATAGAAGCGCAAAAGCTCCAGTCAATCATGTTTGTTGTGCAGTTGTATTTATCTTAACTTAAATATATTCCGTAGTCTTTTTTTTTTTGTGTGTGTGTGTTGGTGGGGTGGGGAGAGTTCGATAATGATATGAAGGGTGTGAGCCAAGAACATGGTAACTAACAAATTTTCAATTGCTGAGTTACGCAGCATCAGATAGGCAGCAACGCATACCGCTTCGTTTAATCCCTCATGTATAGTCTTATGTGAAAAATCAGCTTTCCGACTTTCAAAATGGATTGTGCAGCAGAAAATTTCTAATTTCTTAAAATAGTAAAATTATGGGTTACCATGTTCTTATCTCACACCCTTCATGTTCAATCCCTCTTGTTAAAAATACAGATAACTTGAGGGCTGAATAAACCGTGATGGTGCTTATATAAAACTGTAGAATTTCAAGAATATACAAAACCAAAAGCTCTAGGTGTGCAGCCTTTAAGTGTATCATATAAATCTAAGTATTTTTCTTATGTTTTATTTTGTACCAAAAAGAGGGTATGGAATATTTTGAAATAAAAATACTACATAGAATTTTGCTACTTATTTGAGTATTTTTTTTAAAAGAAGTATTTACTTTTAGGGTTGGCTGGTTTACACCAGCTGTTTTTCTTCTTTTTTTAAAATAAACAACTAGTTTAAACCGAAAAAAAATAAAAGGTACGAAAAATGCGAATCGTGTGAACTTCATGGTGACGTTTCCATACATCAAACCATCTGCATTAGTTTTATTTCCTTTTCACCTTTTAATCAAGGTGTCCCATGTTCAATTCTCGGTCGAACCACAACCCTTCTTTCATGCGTAAACAAAGTAGCGGTTCGGATGTCACTTTAAGCGAAAGTCTCCTCCTTGATAACCTCGGTATTACGTAAGGATGTTAAGCCTGAACATACGAAACGAAACTAAATTGTATATTTCTGCATGCCTGAATGCCTGTTGTTTTATAAAGAAGCCAAGGTTGCTTAAATATACTGATATAAATTGACAAAATTTATCGATTGCCTACGTAGCTTCCAACATTAGCTTGGATTGTACTTTCAATGTCATGTACGCACTAAATTTGTAATTTAATACCTCAGTTTTAGCGTACTGATTATGATACGTTGACCTTTAAATTTTACATGCAAAGCAATAACAGGATTTTTCCCGTTATTGTTTTACATTTAGAGTAATGATGGGATTTTCCCGATGGCTAAGGCGGGAGTTTCTCAATTTAAGAAATTTACTGACCGGACTTCTTTAAGCTTATGCGACCTCTTCCAGCATAACCCCGTTGTTGCATAATAACACCAAGGCGAAACAAACCTATTTCTGTCAATATGTAATATAAGTACATAAAGCAAAATATCTAAACCCAAAAAAAACTGGTTTAAACCAAAAAAGCCTAGTTTAAACTCCCCCCAAAAAACGGGTTTTTGGCATTTTCAAAAACAACTATGGCTCTTGCCAACCCTGCTTACTTTTGTATGTAGGAGGTTAAAAAAAATCTTATTATATACATTGGTTAATCCTTTGGAATTCTTAATGTAAATATGTTGAAAAGTAAAACTGTTTGAAATATCTTTTCGAAATTCATGGTTTATTTTCGAGGTTTTATATTATTATCGGCATCAACCACTAATTAAATGACTTTTTGTGTTGTAGAGAAGCGAAACAAAATCTGCTTTATCAATTTAAAGCAGAATTTTCAAAAAAGCCCAAAATTTCCCAATCAAAAAAGCGAAGCAGAAAAAACCGAGTTTTTTTTTTTTTTTCAAAAAAGCCGTTTTTCTTCCGAGCCCTTGCATCTCTAATTGAGAGTGAACGGAGGACACCAAACGTATTTTTAGCCTTGGGACGTTGAATTAATTACAGAAAACTGTTCTAGATAACTCTTAACGTTTTTGCTCTGGTACCTGTCGACAGACAGACTCTTACAAGCATTCGATAAAAGTTTCGATAAATATGCATAGTGTACTTTGGACATTTTTTTTTTTTAATTTTGCTGCTGTTTTTGCGCCTAAAATATACAAATAGATCTGTGTTTGTGTGTGTGTGTGGATTTTAGTTCGAATGTCTGTGCGAATTTTTCAGAGAGAATAGCTTCAATTGGGACTCGTTGCCTAGGTAACCTCAATCACTTAACATACCGTTAATAATTCAGAGTTATTAAAACTCTATAATCACCGTTATTTCAAAAAACGAGAAAAAGGAGAAACACAAATTCAACAGAACAATAAAAGCAGGAAAACAAGAGAAAAAACAAACAAAACCAAGGACAAAGAAAAATAAATGTAAACAAAATTTAAAATTAATTGAAACTGACCTTTCCACACCTGAACTAACATTATACAATATATAAAGTACATAAGTGTTCACGACTTGATGATTTATGTTATATACTAATAATTACTTTTTTTAAATTAATATTTAAAACATAATTAAATTACATCTCTTAATAAAGATTTTAATATTCAATGCATTATAACTGTTTGCAGCCATTAAGATACATAGCGTTAATGATTGTTAATACTCTTAAATAGACTGAAAAAAATCACGTGGCGTACGTGAAATCGTAAAAATCGTATGTTACATTTGTAAATCCTGTAGTTTCTGGTCTTTGCGTAGAGCAAACGTGTAACTGAAAACACGTGTTTTATAGTACTTTCTGTATAAGTGTTCCATCTGTACGTACTTTCCGTATGAAACAATATAGAGGGTAGGGATCTCACATACAAATCTATATATATAAAAGAGAACGCACAAATCCTTTGTTCCCTCATCACGCTAATAAGGCTGAACCAATTTCTTTTATTTTTGGGGGGTTATTAGGATTTGGACCCTAGATGGTTTTTATCATATCACTTTAATTTTTAATTACCAGTGTCTTGAGATAATTGACCATTCAAGTGTGCATAACGTACAAATCCTTTGTTAGTTCATCATAGGTAAAAATAAACGTATTTATATGCAACCCGCATGACCGTGTCACTCGGCGGGTTAACATAAATGACAGGCGATATAATGTTAACATTTACTGCAATCTACTATGGTTTTTATCATATCACTTGAAAGCGAAAACTTCCGGGATGACCGCAGCGAAGCGGGGCGGGTTAACATAAATGACAGGCGATATAATGTTAAGATTTACTGCAATCTTCTATGGTTTTTATCATATCACTTGAAAGCGAAAAAGTAAAAATTATCTAAGTAACAAAGTTTATTGCGTTCCGGGGTGACCGCAGCGAAGCGGGGTGAACGCTGCTAGTGGACTATATAACATATAGCTAACGAAGGTAACATACATATATGAATGTAATATAAGGAAGACTGTTGGATATCAGACATCCTGCAACGGCATGATTGTAAGGACAGTGCCTATGTAGCATACAGATAACTATGCTCCATACTGATTTCTGTAGTAAGCAAGAGGATTCCGTATATTTGTACAATATACCGCTGTCCAGAGTACGGATTTTTCTCACGTGCACTATATAAAATATTGCACTTTGGACTTAATGAACTCAATCATAGGTTGACGGACACAGGATTCTTGTTTCAGAAGGGGGATGTTATACGGCACTGGTAAAAGCGTCAGTACAAACAGTCAACTATTTGACGATGGTTGTATCTCAAAATCTCACTTGTTTAGACATAAAGAAAGAAATAATAATTACGTAGACACGAGAGCAGTTGAATATGTAGTAACTCGTCACTTATTTCAGATTATAATTAGGTGAAATATATGATTAATTATTGCATATTGAACTTTTCCTCCACTGTGGTATTATATTTCTTTCTTTGAGTCTGAAAAAGTGAGATTTTGAGATAGTACCTACCCTTCGTCTAATTGTTGACGATCGAATTGCTATTATTCAATTTTCTTTAAAAGTTGATTCATGTTATTTTATTTTAATCTACAGTGCTTGGCAATTGATAAAGAACAACTGATTTGTGCCCCGTAGTATTTCCGGCAGCTGACCAATTACAGTCAAATGCAATGTAGAGGGCGTAGTTGAGTAGGACCTATTATCTGTGTAAAAGACAATACACGAAAGCTTTGAATTTTACCTAAATAGCGCTCTAGGTAGTAGAACTCAGTTCTGTGAAATTCAGTGTGATGGAGAAATAATTAAGAGCAAAATAACTTCAAAACAGCATATGAGTGCGTACGATCATGAACGTGTAGTTGGGCGGCTGGAAGTTAGTCAAAAATGTCACTACTGTGGCATCAGCAATGAGAATGTCAAAACGTGTCATCTCACAATTGAAAATGGCACGGAAGGTGAAAATGCGATGCAAAAGCATGGTGGTGGTCATCGAAGGAAGACAACTCTTCACGAGCATCCATATTATTCCTAGTAACCCCGAACAGATAGGAAAAGGAACAGATAGCGCATTCCGCGTCAGATAGATGCATACCTTTCAACCGCTACCTTTACACGTGTATCTGCCAGAACGCTTTCGCGGCGCTTAAATCAGGTTCGTTTCTATGCACGGAAGCCTGTTAATTGCATTCCACTTCAACCACGCTATCGTCGCGAACGATTACAGTGGTATCAGGAACATGTTGGTTAGGATCAGTAACAGTGGTCCAAAGTGACGTTCTCCGAAGAATCCCGTTTCACTGTGACAAGTGTTTCTGACCACTAGCTACTGTGGAAAAAGCGGAGAGCACGTTTTGCACAACAACAAAAAGTTTATGAACGTGATCGCTGTGGTCAAGGCTTGATGGTGTGGGCAGGCATTATGCACAATGGCAGAACTCCGCCTGATATCTTTGAGCGAGGTAGCGTGACTTCGCAGCGGTATAGAAAAAATAGATTTTTCTGAATCATATTTGTCGTTCTCGGGATGCGGTGGGTCCGGACTTTCAGCTTACGAAAGACAATGCGCGGCCACACAAGACCGCTGAAGTATCGGACACACTTGAACGTGAAGAAATTACACGTATTCAATGGGCTACTTATTCTCCGGACCTTAGTCCTATTGAGGATGCCTGAGATGTTTTGTTAGACGTTTTCTCAACAAACGCCCCCTCCCTGAACCATGCAAGAACTGACAAACATCTTGCGAGAGGAGTGGGACAAGATCTCTCAAGGAGTAATCAGTAGTTTAGTGACAGCATGAATAACAGATGCAGAATGTGCATTAGTATCCGAGAAGGTCACATATCTTACTGAGGTACTCATATCTGTGTCCTCCTTTTACGAAGACTCATTTTGCGTGGCTGTTTTTACATGCTCCAAAGAGCATCTTTTTCTTTCTTCGTTTTCTTCTTTTCCTATATGGCGCAATATATCCATTAGAATAATTGTACACTGCCTCTACTGAACATGCATTGCGTCCCATTTCTTCCTTAATGTCTATTCTGAATTATTCTGAAAAATGTCACTGTTCCTTAGCATTTGTCAATCAGTATATATAGAATGTTCCTGTTAAGGCGGAGAACTTTATGTTGAAATAAAACACAGAAAAATGTTTTTAATGTACTACCATGAGCAAAATAAATGACGCGTCTCTTTATTTTGAAGTTTTTTGAAAATATCTCCGTTTTCTTTATATGTTCGAAATTTCGGAAAGTTTCCCCAGCAGGAAACGTTAATAACAAGCCCGTTTTAAATATTTGTGTTAGATATTAGTTTAAAATAAATAAATTAGAAGCGAAAAACATTAAATCGACTGAAATTACGGGAATTACCAACTCTGCTAAAGTGGGAAATTTTCAAGAACGCGAGGGAATTCTGCAGTTCAACACGAAGCAGCGACATCTATGTCATTGAGAGAAATGTGGATTAATTCTACAAACGAAACTTTTAACGAAACATTTCTAATATGTCTTATTACGTGCATTATCTGCAAACTCCAAATATATGAATCTATACTAAGTATTAACATATAGATAGAGCATATAGTGGAAATTGCCTATGGAAAAGGACGAATTGGTAGCACGATCGTAATGAAAAATCATCTTTACCGTATAACATGTTCAATTTGCGTAATAAAACAAATAGCTCAGTTAGTTAAAGCAACGAGTCTGTATGCCGAAGGTAGCTGGTTCGAATCCCCACAGAGGTGCAACTGTCATTTTTATTACTGTGGTTATTTTATTTATTTTTTATGTGGGAAAGAATCAAATTGTAACATATGTGTAAAACTCATGACGATACCAAAAAAAAAGAAAAAAAAAGAAAAAATGTTGTCGCACTTGCATTAGTGTCCCTAAGTTTTGTTTGTAAACAGTTATGTAATTATTTTCCCTGTGCTCACTGCTCACAATATGCTCGCTGGTGCATAATGAATGTTTCCCAGTAAAAGCTAATTCTAATTTGGAGATTTTTATAAAGTTTCACAATGTTTATCATTAAATAGTCTTCTATCTACTTGTTTGGACACTTTGATACCAGATTTCCCTATTAAATGTTTAATTTTCAGTAGATGTTTCATTACGGAAAAGTTTTACAGTGTATTTGTCTTGAATTGAAATTGTTTTGAATTTACCCCACAAGGTAAGTAGCCCGAAGGAGGAGAACTGAAGTAGCTGATATTCTACGTAAAAGCAACCAATTTTAGATTGATGACGCTTCTTACCTTCAGCACATAATCTTTACGTTAGAGAGTCAGAGAGAAAAATCCTTTTTTTTCCCTCCCCTTTGACCACTCATCTTAAAGCTCTACATGTAATGATTCGTGTCACATAATTTCGTCTCTCCAAAGATATTCATATAATAATAATAATAATAATTATTATTATTGGCGTAAATGGCGCCCCCACAACCCTGTGGCGTGGGGACCGCACAAGCTGCAAAGTCAAAAAATATATAGAAAGTACGCAGGGACGGACCAGGCCAAATTTTCACCTGGGCAAAGTGACTTTATGGCGCCCTCCCCCCTAGTATTAGCCTATATTTTACATTTATCCTAGCGTTTTTAATAGTTTAAACCCATTTTTTCAGAAAGACATTCATTACCTAGGAAAACTTCACAAAAAATATGGCCTGCTATAAACAATACGAACAACGCCCCCCCCCCCTCCAGCTTGGTCTAGTGGCTAGCATGCCTGCCTTCTGTGGTCCCGGGTCCAATTCCCGGTGGGTTACTGTTGAACGATAAACGTGGTTCGGATTTCACTATAATCAGTATCCACATCTCCTTTGGCCATTAAGGCATAACTGTGGAACGCTAAACTCAAGCAAAGAAACAAACAATACTTACTCCCCCTCCACTCTTTATTCTACATGCCATCTCTCAATTTGTCGATACAGTCCCCTTAGTGCTATGAAACTCTTCTTCCATGGTGAAATGGAAAAAGATTATGTAATTGCCGCTACTTTACAAGAATATAAACCAAAAAAGTCAGTAGGAAACACATTATAAAATTTACTTTTTGAGGCTCGTTTTGGCGTCCCTCTGACTCTTGCCCCGCCCAAGGTCCGGCCATGAAAGTATGGACGAATAACTAAGGGCTGCGGACGTGAGGTTAACCTTCATGTTATGCGACTGGTGTTTGAAATGTTCAGTAACTGATGGGTTAGTAAAATAATTTCGACAGTTAAAGTTTAGCTAAGACAAAGTTACCTAACCAAATACATTTGATATCGCGATGTTACAATTTGATTTTTCCTCACATAAAAAAGAGAAAAACAATAGTAAAAAAAACTCTTACTCGTATTAGGCTCCAACTAACAACCTAATTCGTACAGACTAGTTGCTCTGACCAACTGAGTTTCGATTTCTTACGCGAAAGAAGTCTGTTATATTACGAGGCATGCTTTTCATTATGATCGTGCTGTTAATTTATTCTTTCGATAGGTAATTTCCACTCTTTGCTTTACCTATATAAATAAATGTATGGATTCATATATTAAGTGTCTTTGGATAATGTGTGAAATAATTTCGCGACATATATACTTGCTTAAATGTATTGTATGCTATGATTTGCCCTGATTGTCTGTTGATATGGTGGTTGGAAAACACACGTCAAAACTATTCGAAGTAATACCAACCCAGCTTAAGAACAGGGACTGAACTGAATCATCACTCGATTGACCTTGAGGGCAAAAAACACCAAAGGGTAGCTATAACGAAAGTTCAGCATGCATTTCTGTGGAGCTCTGTTCAGTATCACGGTTCTCTGGCAAACACGTTTGTTCTTAGGAGTATATATTACAAACCTAACCTTTCGATACAGCGCAATTGCAGAGAACCAAAGTAAAGGAATTCTTGCCCTTGTTAAGTTGGGGTACCACCATGTGCAATAAAAAATATCGCGTCTCCTTGAAGTGATACTTTATCGAAAATAACTCGTTTTCCTTTATATATTCGAAGTTTCTGAGGGTTTCAAAATGAGAAACATTACTGAAAAACAAGGACGCATTTAGGGGTGGGTTCAGGGGGTCCAGACCCCCTCTGAAATCCCAACTTTTCTGTAAATTTAACCTAATTTTGGGGGTTATTTTTTAAAAAAAATATTATAATTTATCCTAATATTGAAGTCGGACCCCCAGATAACTTTGGACCCCTCCCGAAGTAAATTCCTGCATACGTGCTTGCTGACAAAGATATTTTCAATATATTCGTTAAATAATAAAGTAAAATAACTAAATTAGGAGCAAAAAGCTTCAACACGGTCCAACTTTTGTCCACTGCCAATATTGTTAGAAGGTATATTAATAGCAAAAACTTATAGTCAATGCTTAACCTTGGAACTTCATCCCGAACACAAGCATATTTTCGAAACACACTAAGGCCTAGCCAGAAAGCATTGTAAGCGAGTTACGTTTGGCAACATCGCACGGAAACAAATGAATGCTGAATTGCATTGTAACCCGTTTCTACTACTACAATTTTTATTACTAACTTCGCTATGGATCTGTGGAACTGTATAGTACAACTTATTTTAACGAAAATAAAAAAAAATAATTGTTAAATCACTTTTTGAATATTATTTTAAATCTTTTTTTTAAACGAAAGAAGTGTTATAAACTTTTTTTAAAAATAATAAAAATAATCGTCCCTAGTCAGGATTTGAACCCACGCCAAAACCAATCTTCCTCACTAGCATGCTGCGCTAGCTCACTCAGCTACGAGAGCCGACAGCATTTATCGTTTATTTTGTGCTATATTCACGTCATGACTCGTGATGTCACCAACAGGATCACGATATAGACGTCATTATTTTTCCTACATTGCAGAGTCCCCCGAGAATTGATCATTGTCTACTCGGACTGGAATTGTCATTTGGAACAAACACTTGAATATGAAGCCAAAAGTTCCTTTAAAATAGACGAAAACTTCGAAAGTTTTAAGAATTTTAATATTTTTGCCTTTTCCCATAAGGGGGTCATAGCCTCTACACCGAAAAGCCCCCCAAGATTTGATCATTGACCACTCGGGCTGAAATTCTCATTTGAAACCAAAACTTTAATATGAAGTAAAAAATTAAACTTTTACATCAATTTGAACTGACTGGATTCCGGTTAACCACACCATTATGTTTAGTTTAGTTAAGTGGTAATTTGTGACAGCTTCATATCAACAAAAGAATCCTTCACTTCACCGCTTCCCCCCCACTCAGGAATCCGTGCTGGATCAGCCACTAGAATCAATAGACACTTTTCCTATTCTTTTTGTCACCCTTGGTTGTGTAGGAGCTCCCTCGAACAAATAAAGAAGCGGTAATATTACAATCAAGGGGAGCTATGTATTAGGTATCTCTTTAGTTACTTACCCCTAACCGCACAGGGTTATCTTCAGTAGAATTAAAAATGCTACGTGATATTCCAATCATGAACGGGGAGAGGGTGATATAAATATATTTTCTTATTCATTTTGTCTGCCCTGCTTATCAGAAATTACGTAACGTTGTCCCTGTTTGTCAGTAACGTTGTCCTTGTCTGTTGGGAGGAAATGAGAGGGGCAAAAAACCGTCGTGCCGCCTCCCACATGGTTGCTCAAATTATTACAAAAGAAAACATTTTAAACTAAGATGTCTAAGGTTACTACATTAGGTAAGTATGGTATCATGGGCGGCATTAGGGGGGGGCAAAGGGGGCATTTGTCCCCCCACTTTTTTGAAGTAACCCATTAATGTATATAGTTTCATTTGGAAATGTAATGTTTTTGTATGTATTAAGGTCTCATAGAAAAAATGGTGCCATATAATATTTGTCATTGCGTGAGTATATATTGGTTGTTTTCCCGTGAAGTTAAGAAAGCAACAGGAATTGCATTTTAATTGCCACGGAAAACACCCCCAAAATTAACCTATTGAAGCACAATAATTCCAGCATACTTTCAATTCAGTGGTATAGAAGCAAAACCTGATAAATCCATTATTCAATTTTGTCAAGAAACGAAGAAGTGACGCCCTTATGCTTCAGAATTGTTGAACATTTTTTTGTTTAGTGATCAATAATACAAATGAGTGAAATCAACAACTAAACAAAAAAGTTGTTAAGAAATTCTGAAAACATGAGGGCGTAACTTTTTCTTCGTTCCCAGCCAAAATTCAAAAACGAATTTAGAAGGTTTTGCTTCTATACAACCTTCTTACAACGGCTCGATATGTTAGTCAGCCGCTTTGAAACTAATTGAGAGAACATTTGCAAAAAAAAAAAAAAAAAAAAAAAAGTATTTCACAAGGAATTCTTTAATTGCACAAAAATTGACAGTTCCTAAAATGTCTTTTCTTCTTTCTAAAGTAAGGAATATTGATTAAAAAGAGCGTAATAAGAAACAACTTCTACCTTTTCCATTGTTTTGTAGTGTAATATACGAGTGAAGTGGTGTGTTTAGGGGTGTACGAG
The DNA here is from genome assembly GCF_964235325.1 of Thermobia domestica. Taxonomy (NCBI): domain Eukaryota; kingdom Metazoa; phylum Arthropoda; class Insecta; order Zygentoma; family Lepismatidae; genus Thermobia; species Thermobia domestica. The sequence continues at coordinate 9,075 of NW_027657176.1, read as the reverse complement.
TTTATACACAATTAGATTTAGTAAATTCAACATAATTCTAGGTTTTAGAATTATTTTGTATAACTGGAGTGTGAAATGATTCTAAGTGTGGTTGTGTTTTGATGTATTCCAAGTGAGTTAAAACTGCACCTAATGGCAACGAACATGTTTCGAGAAGCTGCACAAGCAAATACATGTATTGCTTTAAATGTCGTACCAAATGTTTGTTGTATTTACTGGCTTTCATTTTCCAAGAGTAATAACATTCATTTAAAAGCATATGTGGAATTAAAAATTAAGTTGTTCATTAATCCCCAGTTTCAATATTACTTCTACATAGCATACCTCATTATTCATTACTATGATTAATATTATCCTTTCTATTCATTTGTTTTGTAAATTTGTTATTAAATAATCTGATTACACAATTTTCTAGACAGAATGTTAAGAGAAAGAAATGAAATGAAAGTTTTGAGTTTTATGTCCCACGCTTATGCCGGCTAGGCTAAAGGAGACGGTGAAGATGATAAATACTGTAAATGAAATGGTGGAATGAAGAAAGTGGGAGGAAACGGGAGAACCCGAGAAAACCTACGCACAAGGTGTTTGTCCGCCACAAGATCCACTTGGCGGGAGCAGGGTTTGGACCAGGAACCCCATGCACCAGAGGTGAAAGATCTACCACTGAGCCACCGCGACCCCCAGAATTTTAAGATGTTCATGAGCAAGTAATCAAATCTCTTCTTACACCTTTGTTGTTTAAGAATACAAAGGGCTAGTGCCTACTTCTGTTGCTCTTGTCAATTTATTTAATAAAATATAAAAATACGATATACGGTATTTTAACTGAAAAAGATAGTATCCTATTAGTTATACAACCTTTCGTCAAACAAAGTGTTGGAAACAACCAGGGAAACTAACAGTGATATACAAATATTCAGATCATGTCTTGCCCCCCCCCCCACTTTTAACGTCCAATCGCCGCCACTGTATGGCATATTCAGGATTATTATTATTATTATTATTATTATTATATGAATGTCTTTGGAGCACCGAAATTGTGTAAGACGAACCATGGTATGTAGAGGTGGTTTAAGATGGGTGGTCATAGGAGAGGAAAAAACAGGATTTTTCTCTCTGACTTTCTAATGTAAAGATTATGTGCTGAAGGTAAGAAGCGTCATCATTCTATAATAGGTTGCTTTTACGTAGAATATCAGCTACTTCAGTTCTCCTCCTTCGGGCTACTTACCTCATGGGGTAAATTCAAAACAATTTCAATTTAAAACAAATACATTGTAAAACTTTTCCGCAATGAAACATCTAGGGAAAATTAAATATTTAATAGGGAAATCTGTTATCAAAATGTCCAAACAAATAGATAGAAGATTATTTAATGATAAACATTGTGAAACTTTATAAAAATCTCCAAATTAGAATTAACGTTTACTGGAAAGCATTCGTTATACACCAGCGAGCATATTGTGAGCAGTGAGCACAGGGAAAATAATTACGAAACTGTTTGCAAACAAAAATTAGAGACACTAATGCAAGTGCGACAACATTTTTTCTTTTTTGGTATTGTCATGAGTTTTACACATATGTTACAATTTGATTCTTTCCCACATAAAAAATAAATAAAATAACCACAGTAATAGAAAAGACAGTTGCACCTCTGTGGGGGTTCGAACCATCTACCTCCGACATACAGACTCGTTGCTTTAACTAACTGAGCTATTTGTTTTCTTACGCAAACTGAACATGTTATACGGTAAAGATGATTTTTCATTACGATCGTGCTACCAATTCGTCCTTTTCCATAGGTAATTTCAACTATTTGCTCTATCTAAACGCTAATACTTGGCATAGATTCATATATTTGAAGTTTGCAGATAATGCATGTAATAAGACATATTAGAAATGTTTCGTTGAAAGTTTCGTTTGTAGATTTAATCCGCATTTCTCTCAATGACATAGATGTCGTTGCTTCGTGTTGAACTGTAGAATTCCCTCGAGTTCTTGAAAATTTCCCACTTTAGCAGAGTTGGTAATTCTCGTAATTTCGGTCGATTTAATGTTTTTTGCTTCTAATTTATTTATTTTAAGCTAATATCTAACACAAATATTTAAAACGGGCTTGTTATTAACGTTTCCTGCTGGGGAAACCTTCCGAAATTTCGAACATATAAAGAAAACGGAGATATTTTCAAAAAACTTCAAAATAAAGAGACGCGTCATTTATTTTGCTCATGGTAGTACATGAAATTGGCGTTATTGGACAGATCATTTTATGGCATTAATGACTGAGTATGATTTCGGGCATGTGACCACCGCGGCTGGCGCGTACATGGCGTAATCTGGATGCCCAATTTTCAGACACTCGTCGTAATAAATCAGGCTGTATTTCGGCAATAACACGTCCAACATTGGCTTCCAAGCACTCAATTGTTTCTGGTTTCTCGGCGTAAACATGCGACTTTACATATCCCCAGAGAAAATAATAAAATGGCTTAAAATCGCGCAAACGAGGTGGCCAGTTAACAGGTCCATTTCCTGAAATTAATCTTTCGTCAAATGTTTATTTCAGTAAATTAATTGTAGCGCCCGCTGGCAGTAAATTAATTGTGTGGCATATGGCGCCGTCCTGCTCAAACCACATGTCTACAATATTTATGTCTTTCAATTGAGACACGAAAAAGTTAGTAATCATGTCTCTCCCGTTCACCATATACTCTAACGTTCTGACCTGCATCATTTTTGAAGACATAAATCACTTCTTGTGTCCACACTGTACGAAGTTTTACGGGATGCATATTATGTTTTACAGTAAAAGTTTTGTGAAAACGATCCATAGTTTCGCGAATTAATCGCTCTGATGGACGATTATGGCCACCATAAAATGCACGTAATTCCCGATGAGTTTGTCGAATTGAACTATGGTTTTCAAAATAAATTTGCATATTTTGGAAACGTTGCTCCGGCCTGACTATTTTGATGATGAATTGCCAAACGAAACTAACCTCAAAACAACCGAGATCTGTAATATCAGCTGTCACACAGAAAACAGTGTTGTCAGTTTAAAGTTCTCCGACTCTAAAGTAAGTGCATGTTTTGATATTACACACCACATACGGATGGTTTTGCAAATATTGGCAACATCTGAAGAAAATGGAAATTGACCAATTAACGCAGCGTGAGACCTCCACTAGCTCTGATTGGTCGTGGAGAGGAGGCATACAAAGGATGATAGAATGTCATACAGATGACTTTGAAGTATTCACCTTGCTATGCAGAACAAATTTACTCAGTTGCAGCAAGTGACCTATCAATAATGGCAGAATACCTATAATGATGATATATTAATTTGTTAAGAATTGCTTTTTAACAATAATGAAAATTCCCCGACAACAAATATTTTTATGCTGTATGGATTATTTTTGTGAAAAAATATTTTGTAAGTATTTCTGCACATTTGTTAACAAGCCATATTATTTTACTTTTCTAAAATTTGTAGCTTAGTTCTATTCAGTTTCAGAATCTTTAAGTAATAATAATGAGAGGCTACGAACCCATCAGTAGCGTAGCGTAGTATTCCGAAATAAGGATGCCGAAGTTAGTCATTTATGTGATACAATACTGCTGCAATCAGCAATACGTAGCTATTCCGAGAGAAAATATAGGGTTATAAAGGATTTAGGAGGGCCAGCCCCCTTAATTACGCTCCTAGTGGGGCATACAGAAGCAAATACGTGGATTACGTTAAAAGTCAATACTCAATTCTCTCAGCTTCTTCTTGCCACTTTCGTTATGACGAGAAAACGCGGTCCCACTGTTCTATGAACATTGTTTTCAGTATAGTTCCCTTTATTTCTCTGTCGTGGTCAGCTTCCTTCTCCTTATACCATACACTGTAAAAACTGTATAGTTGGAATAACCCAGAATTCTGGGTTGAAAAAGTGACAACCACGCCGTATTGTCTTAGAAATCAGAAAATATGGTTATAATAACAATACGAGAAGTCAAAACTAGTAAAAAATAAAAACCTCTGGCATGACCTGGATTCGAACTCACACCGCGCGGCTGTTAAGCGCGTGCGTTATCCACCAGACCAACCGGAATCTTAGTTTAGGCTGTGTGATAACAAGAATTACAGCATACTTTGGAAGCAATTGTTTAGTCACTTTGAATTTAAAACAAGTCAATTAAAAAAACTAAACCAAACCAAACATCACCCGGAATATTGAATCAATGCCATTAAATGCTAGTTTAGTACAGCAGCTATTTATCAATGTTAACGTATGTTTTGAGAGAAATTGTCTTCACTCTTGGCGAAGTGTACTGAGTGAACTGCAGTGCACTTCGCCAAGAGTGAAGAAAATTTCTCTCAAAACATACGTTAACATTGATAAATAGCTGCTGTACTAAACTAGCTTTTAATGGCATTGATTCAATATTCCGGGTGATGTTTGGTTTGGTTTAGTTTTTTTTAATTGACTTGTTTTAAATTCAAAGTGACTAAAAATTGCTTCCAAAGTATGCTGTAATTCTTGTTATCACACAGCCTAAACTAAGATTCCGGTTGGTCTGGTGGATAACGCACGCGCTTAACAGCCGCGCGGTGTGAGTTCGAATCCAGGTCATGCCAGAGGTTTTTATTTTTTACTAGTTTTGACTTCTCGTATTGTTATTATAACCATATTTTCTGATTTCTAAGACAATACGGCGTGGTTGTCACTTTTTCAACCCAGAATTCTGGGTTATTCCAACTATACAGTTTTTACAGTGTAGTTCAATCTCGTTTAAAAAGAAAAGTCACTCCTAAAAATTTGTCATCTTGGGTCCGGCCATCAGACGCCCCTTCGTGAATATGGGCCTAAGTGTATATACCATTTCAAGATGCAAATAGAATGCACTTAAAACAACTCTGAGGGCTTGTTTCTGTGTGTCTATTTCGTCGTCAGATAGTGAAGGGGCCAAGCAATCTTTGGGAGGGGTACTGGCTCTCTTGGTCTACAGAATACTTTATATTTATGCTTGTGTATGTGAGCTCCCTCAAAGAGTTTCTGACCACGTCCTTCGGCATACTATGTATTAATGATGAAGATTAATAATTTGTCTTTAATTTTGATTCAATTACGAAGCATTTAAATACAATTAAAGCATAACTATTTTATACTATCATTTATATAAGCGACATGCTTCAAAAAGGCATTGAACACTCTATGTCTGTTTTGTTCTATTTCCTAGACGTTAGCTGTCGTACGTTCTGTACAAAAACTATAGTTTATTTCAAAACAGATAGAGTTTGTAATACTTGCGAATAAGCCAGCTTATATCCAAAGCAAATGTAGGGTTGAAAGGAATGAGGAGAAGGAAGAAACAAGTAATTGGGCATGCGCATTCGACAGAAAGCAGACGTAAAACCCGGTGCTTGCAGTAGGCCTGGAAGCGCAAGGAACATAGCTTACGACAAGAGGAAAGACAGAAAATGTGCATATGAGTGACGGGCATGTGTAGGTTCCGCTTGTCAACGTAAGACGAGAGATCGCATCTACAGGCCAACAACCACCCTAAACGTTTCATGGCCCCTCCAGACCTCAGTACAAAATGCACAATTTAGATATTTGTAAGAGCATTTTTAATGACTTGTCTCCCCTCTAACACATTCATGACCGTCCCCAAACCTTTGTGGCTGGTTTCGGGCCTGCGCATCCATAAGATTGCAGTGGAAATAATTGTGATAATTACAAGCAAACAATTTATATATAATGAAATACGTGTTTTTTCTTATTAACAGGGGATGCCGGACATACCGGTGTGCGCTTATTCTACGCCGCTGGAACCCATCCCTGTCTACGCCACTGTTTCCAGCATACAGACACATAGACAGAAATATATTTCAGGTAGTGTCTAAGTTGTGTATAAATTTACGTTTTAGACAATAAATGCAAGATGATGTTTCGAATTACACTAAAGTTACTAACTTGTAGTTGTTACGGGTACGGACCTCCAGAAAATACAGCATGCTCAGGCCCGCAGCCAGCCACAAAAGTCTGGGAGGCCATAAACAATTTAGGGGACAGATAAAGAAATTAGAGGCGCAAGTCTTATTTTTCTCTGTAGTAACCATAACGAAACTTTAAAAATTAGGGAGGCCAAGGAAAATTTCGTGGGTTTGGCTCCCATGACTTCCCGTAGCTGCGGGTTCGGTCCTGCTACGTACCTGCCACTGTTTTCTCTAATTCAACTGAATATATATATACAACTATTATTAATACGAAAATCAGAAAAGATAATGTGAAGGTTAGTAAGAATGATACTTACATGACGAGGCACAAGCAGCACAGGGTGCTGCAAAACTCAACCACCCACTTTGAATGCTCGATTGTTATATGCAGATGACAGCGGCAAGTGAATGTGCGGTGGAAATAAAATAAAGTAGGAATTCTTGAAGTAATAAGACGCTCCGTCAGAGATCTTTCGTGCAAACTACAAAAGAAGAACAATGCCACACGGAGTTTGATAGCGGGCTCCCAGAAGATTAATAGTGTGTTTTATTTCACACGGACTAATTAAAAATGTACTCATTCCTCGTTTCTACGGATAGGAGACAGTAGCAACCATCGACAACTTCCAGCACTAAATCTGCAACAGCTAATACGCGCAATTACGTTATGAAAGAACGAGGAATATTATTATGCTGTACTTTTAGTTAAATACAGTATCCAATCTAAGAGAGTAAAATACCTGATACACTGTATATACATAAATTAATACAAAAAATTCAATCTTTTAGGTTTAAAGTCGAGACACTTTCAAACTCCATTGGCCACGCCAGATTTTGAATGTCGTTTCAAAGAAAACCATTAAATCCAAGTCTATCAAACTGAGGAGTCTATCAATTCGAGTCTATCAGTCCATTATTTATATTAGTGTAAATATATAAAGATCCTATTCTAGCAGAAGAGATGTCAATTGAACCAAACTGTGAACAAACGGCATACATTTTAATGCACCCTGAAAGTCTTTTTTTCTTTTGATTTTCTCAAAATCTGCACATCAGAATTTACACTTAAAGCAGGTAATTCTGTTCAGTTTAATTTGATGTATCAATTGATGTGTGTCATGTTTTTGGACAATACTATAGTTCAGGTGCGCACACAGAAACTTTTATAGGGTAGGGTCCAAGCTTCCGGAAGGGGGTCCAATACTGCAAGACGCCACTTCTATGTAGTATTGAAGGGTATTATTCTGCACCCGAAAACGCGATAAGTAATTGTAGAATACACTCATCTATTATTTTCAGAAAATAATTATAGAACTAGATTGATTTTATAGAGAAAGTGTGCAGATGAAGTGTAAGATAAAATTTTCATGCTATATCAATCATTTCCGTTTTAAACAAGCATAGTTTTATTGGGAAAACTATACAAATATACATTGAGTTTGAAAGTTTTAGGGGAGTCCGAACGCAGTAAAAAACCCCGTGGATACGCCACTGCTATAGCTAAACAAAAATAAAAATTTAATATTTAATTATAATTTTGAGGGATAGTCAACCATATTAATCATAGTCCATAATGTTCCTAATAATCAAAAGCTTCTGTTGGTTTTATTTTAGAGGAAAGGAGGGCAAAGCGGACCACTTCACTTCAAGGGCCTCAAATGCCAACTAAAATTAAGACTAGGAAACCAACGTTTTGAGGAAATCTATATATATAAAAGAGAACGTACAAAATCCTTTGTCCGCTCATCACGCTAATACGGCTGAACCAATTTCTTTTATTTTTGGGGGGTTATTAGGATTTGGACCCTAGATGGTTTTTATCATATCACTTTAATTTTCAATTACCAGTGTCTTGAGATAATTGACCATTCAGGTGTCCATTACGTACAAATCCTTTGTTAGTTCATCATAGGTAAAAATAAACGTATTTATATGCAATCCGCATGACCGTGTCACTCGGCGGGTTAACATAAATGACAGGCGATATACAGCGGAAAATAGCTTGAATCTTCTGTTTAAAATTTTTTAATTGATTTGCTTATTTTTACAGACACTTTTACAATATGCCAGCACCGGGATGACCGCAGCGAAGCGGGGCGGGTTAACATAAATGACAGGCGATATAATGTTAAGATTTACTGCAATCTTCTATGGTTTTTATCATATCACTTGAAAGCGAAAAAGTAAAAATTATCTAAGTAACAAAGTTTATTGCGTTCCGGGGTGACCGCAGCGAAGCGGGGTGAACGCTGCTAGTATTTTATGTTTATTAAACTTTCAAATAACAATACAATAGTAAGGAGAATTGCATATACATAAATAACATTGCTTAATTACTGAACTACTGCAATTTACTCACTTTGCCCCACCGGTCGGGCAAAGCGGATCATGATAGTGGGGCAAACTGAATAAGCAAAAACTCATACATTAAAAGTCAGGGTTTAATACAGATATGCAAAAGAGAAATTGTATAGAAGAACAATATATGTGTGCACAGTCTAAGATAATAAAAGAATGACACCTAAATGAACTACTTTACATACCAGAAGATTCAAATGTTTAATATTTTGTGAGTATTAGCCTAACACATTTAAATATAGAATTAAGTCTTCTAGTTCTATATTTAAAGTCTTCTAGTAACGTGGGTTCCTATCACCACGGCATGGCGCGTCCTCAGGTTGCGGATCGAGGAGAAGGCCTCTAGATATAGAGGTTAGCTGCGAATACACTGAATAAGCAGTCGCGGACAGCCGACTAGGAGTGGTCCTCCAGCTTGGGGGTTTGGGTAGGGCTAACAACCTCATCCTGTAAAAAAAAGCACTTGTTCAGAAATATTCACAAAAGCCTCGGACAAGGACTGATAACTTGGCACGACCTCAGCAAAAGAAAATGGACATGAGATTTGGAACATGGAATATTAGTAGTCTTTATAGGGTAGGCGCGTTAAAATCCGTAACGAGGGAGTTAGAGAAATACAGGATGGACGTAGTAGGAGTTCAGGAAGTTAGGTGGGAAGGAAATGGATCTGTGAATTCCGGAAATTTTACGTTCTTTTACGGGGAAGGAAATAAAAATCACCAGTTAGGAAC